>NC_088333.1:38365000-38420000 GCF_036884655.1 Musa acuminata AAA Group | reverse complement strand
GGCTCCTTCCACGGCAGGCTGTTCCCATCTCGGAGTGTCCACTTCTTTCCACTGCTCCAGCAGATCTCAACAGGTTCTCTCATGTTGCCCTCCTCTTACTCATCTCAATCGCCGCCTTTTCTTCCATCTTGATTCCAATACATGCATCTTTATTCACGTAAGAAAGAAACGATGTCAAAAGAGTCTAGAGTCCGAAGACTGACCCCATCTGGAAGCTCTTCCTGGGAAGAACAGTGAGAGAATGCTTTAATATCTGGTATCGCATTGTATCTATCCATCGATCCATTCTCGCTCTAGTGATCCCAAAATGTCAGGTTCCTCAAGGACTTGACACTGAACACGGAGTCTCACTCAACAAAAAGAAGGTCTACATTGCAGAGACAAGCCCACCGGAGTGTCATAAAAGCATATATAAAGATCAATTACAAAGAGATCAACTCGAGATTTGCAGCTAATGTTTCGAGGCATCTCCTCAAAGAGAAAACTAAGCAGAACGTATTTGCAATTTCTTGAAGAAAAAGGATGACAGCCATTTTGCTGCTGCTTGATGTTCGACTCCGTCCTTTGCATCGCAATAGGAACACTAGACATCTCGTCGAACACCCTTTTGCCTGTCGTTGCGAGTTGCACCAAAGAGCACTGTCCTCCTTGGGCAGTAAACCACCTTCTTGTAGACTATATACAGAGTCCGGGGGCTCAAAACTTAGCATTCCAAGCACCACAAGCACTTAGAAGAAGAGAGAGACATCCACTTGATTACATTCAAGTAGACTAAGAAATGTGCCAGATGACAAGCTTTTGGAAGAGACAGACATCCTCACGAGTTCATCTTCATGGATACAGGGACATTTGATGTCCAATAGAGCATGATACCAAGTGTACACAAAATTGGAGTAACTTCAAAAACATAAAAGAATTCCATCGATGTAGAGCGAATTCTGTACCAGTGGAGGACTGGAGAGAAACTGCCCAATATTTCTGCATGCATCTTGTAGTATTTGAGAACTGAGGTGAGTTGAAACCTGAAAGAAAAGCTACCAATGATACTCAAGGAATATAATCAACCAAGCTTCAGTCAAATCTATCCAGGCAGAGATCCCAGGCCTCGGGACAACTTTGCAGCATTGTAGAAACCTTAAACATCTTGATCTGGTCTAAAAAGGAAGCTTACCTTCGATATGATTCTACATAATTTTTCAGGCACCTGTGAGATCCCAGAAGTGCATGTGGTTTCTAGGAACTGATTATCTCAATTTGGGCTCCTAAGTCAATGTTGCAAGATTCTTCTCGAGACGTTTGGCTGAGCGAAGAGCCTCTAAAGCTTCTGCCTGCTTACCTGCCCGTTTAAAATTGAGTGCTCGGTGCTTCTCAGCCTTGATTTGTTCTTCCAGATCAGCTTTCTCCATGCGTTGGTTACCACTCCTGTCAAAATTTGGCTGGGCATCTGTTTCATGATATGGTTGGCTGGTAATAACACTATCCTCCAATCCAATAGCTTTAAGGGCGGACAGAAGTTGAGGATCAAGAAGATCCTCCACAACTACATCATCCATCGCTTCGGATTTGTTGCCGGTCATGTTAGTGCTTGAACCTTGATCAAAGTCTTCCAATTGTTTTTCTAAAGCCTTTGCTAATTCAAGTTCAGCCTCTGATTCATCTATCTTTCCTTCTCTACGCAACTTGAGAGCATTACGTTTATGAGACAAGGACTCCTGTTGAATTCTGAAGCGATCACGGCCTGATTTTGGTTTCTCAGATGGGCTAGGTATGTTCTCTTGCTTTAGAGCAGTACTGTCAGGAGTTAAAGCACCTCGCATAACCACATCTGCTTGTTGACCATCTTCCAGACTCTTCTCCAAGAGCTTTGCCTGTCTCAGTTCCTCTCGGGCTTCTGCAAGTTTCCCTTCTCTCTTCAGTGCAACAGCCTTTCTCTTGCGTGCTAAAATTTCATCCCTGAAAGCATCAGCCACAAGTGCCACTTTCTGTTCTTGTGCTCCCATGTTATTCGTTTCAGTGGCATCTGTTTCCTGACTCTGAAAATGTGAAGTTGTGTGACCAATTTCACCACTTTTTGAGCTGGTCTTCTCTTTCAAAGTACTCTCCACAGCCAACATAACAGGTGCACTAGTAATAGAGAATAAGTTGGCATCTGTACCCTCTCTTTTCACCGATCCCCTCATTGATGAGTGCAAAGCTTCAGCCTCACTGCCAGAGAGACATTCCAAGTTCAGTGACTGGTTTGACTGGTGCAAAGTGGAATTTCCCATGGGAACATGCAGTGGGACTGCTGCATCTTTTGGTGTTTTGTTTAGCGCAAATGATGCTAGGCTTCCAGCAGTGTTTCGTGCATCACCAGAAGCATGCTCTTTAACAGAGAGATTTTGTGGAATCAAGGTTTCAAAACCAAGTGAATCCACCTCCACAGAGCTGACATTACTAGAGACTTCCATTTCTGTCATTTGGGTCTCCAGGGCTTTTGCTTTTTCCAGCTCTTCCTCAGCCTCCTCAGTCCTTCCTTGGCGTCTTAGTGCCAGAGCTTTTCTTTTTATGGCTAATAATTCTTTCTGAATGTCAGCCTTGCTTCTCTTTGCCTTCATAGGAGCCAAAGGAGGGGCATTATCATGTGTAGATGGATCATTCATCTGTTTAGATGCTCTATTTGTCATGCCAACAGAATCAACATCATCATCCTCATTCCACCCCATATTTTTCAAAAGTGACAAAAATGCAGGATCATGCATATCTTGCTCTGTTACCTCTGTCTCATATCTTTCCTCCCCAAGATTCAAACTCCTGGTATCACCACCTTCATGCACATGTGTGATGTCCAAATTCTTCTTTGCCACCTCAGCGACAGGCTTTCTGTGAGTACTTTTCATATTTTCCAGTTGTTCCAGAACCTTTTCTTTCCTCAAGTCTTCTCCATGGTTTCTTGGAGCACTTTCCATCTCTTCCAGGTGTTGTTCTAAAATCTTTCCTTTCTTCAGTTCTTCTTCTGCCTCATCTATTCGACCTTCCCTTCTAAATGTGAGCACCCTCTTTTTCAAAGCCAAGAGCTCTTTTTGAACCATTAGCTTACTTTTTGGTGGCGACTTAAAATGAGAACCTGTTGTTTCAGCAACATTCTCCTCTTCAACTGTTTGCATTGCAGCCACATCAACTTGAGGGCTTGAACTCTTCTTAAATTCTGATGCAACAATTTCAGAACTACATTGTATACCCTCCAGGTCCTTTTCCAGTAATTTTGACTTCTTCAGCAGCTCCATCGCCTCTGAAATATTACCATCCCGTTTTTGGCTGAGTGCCTCCCTTTTCAGACTAAGCACTTGTCTACACAGTGCCTCCCTATCAAAAGGAACATATTCATTGCTTTGACTGGCTGGTTGTTCTTCATCCTCGTCAGACCAACCAAATGATTTTAAAGCAGCCACTAAATCTGGGTTATTCATATCATCATCAGTCACCTCAAAATTGCCATCAATAGGAAGATCATCCGAGAAAACAAGCTGGTTGTCAAATTGGAATCTAGCGTCGGATACATGGTCTAATGCTAGGTTATCTTGTTTGTCTTCATCAAGACTATTGATTAGAGTATGCAGCTCGTCATCCGATTCTTCAGCGTCACCCAATAGCTCTTGTTCTTCTATTTGTTTTTCTAATAATTTAGCCCTCTTCAGCTCCTCCTTTGCTTCAGAAAGTTTTCCTTCTCTTTTAAAAAACAGTGCCCTCTTCTTAAGAGCAATGACCTCTGACTTATCAACACCACCCTTTTTAATACCTTGAGAGGATTTTTGAGAAACTAGTGCAAGAAGATTTGACAATTCACCCTCCAAACTAAGCTTTGCTGGTCTTTTATCAGCATCATGAAGATCTGCATCAGACCATCCCAATTCTCGAAGTTCTGCTGCAAGGTCATCCTTGACTTCTGTACCCGTTTGAGAGGATAACTTCTGGTTACCACCAAACTCTTCATGACCTTCGATTTTCTGGATGCTAGCAACAGTACTAAAATTGGATGCCTTTGCAGCCATTCGCCGGTTCTTTCGTAGTGTAATTTCCAAAGCACCAGCTTGCCTTTCAAGTTCTTTACCACGCTTGAATGCCTGAAGTGCTTCCTCAGATTTTCCTTCAGCCTTCAAAGTTTTATACTTTCTCTTCTCTTCAACTGCTTGTTGATGCAATTCCTCTGGATCACCTAACATAAGATCCACCTTAAGATTGTTGTGTGTATCAACTGACACGCTTCTAATATTATCTCCTTCCCTCCTGGAACTAGAGCAGGATGCACTGCTTGGTACCAACTTAAGATCAAGATTCACAAGATTGTTTGAATTTTGTTCAGATAATGATGCATGCTTTCCATCAGTTCCAAGAATCTGACTTGGAACCTCGTCCTCATGCTTGAAAGCCTGTTTTGCATTAACTGCAAAAAATAATACAAGCAAATTCTAAGATGACCTCTTTGCATTTTATAGATCAGATACACATTTCAGATAGATTTGGCTATAAGCTATATATGTAACCATGGAAGCAGAATTTTCTTCTTTTTTTTTTTCTGAAGTCTCCCAATATCTTTAAATATTAAAATATGTATGACAATGATATTTCTTCAAATTCCCTTTTATGTCTCTTTTCTTTCCTTTGAAGGCAATATGTGCAGCTTTGCATATAAAACTTTTGAAGAATTAAATTCACATAAGGAGCACCTCAACACATAACAGAAGTCCTTGCATGAAGTACATGCATATTTTCTATCAGAAAGCAAATTACGTACATAGCAAGGTCTGTCGTACCGGACCGTACCGCCCGGTACAGGCGGTATGTACCGGTCCGACAGGCCAGTGGTACGCGGACCGCCCTGTACCGAGCACTGTAGAACTGTAGCAGTGCTACAGTGCTCGGTATACCGTACCATACCGGTACCGAGCCCGGATCGAAACGCCGGTACGGTACGGTACGGCAGACCTTGGTACATAGGGCTGTAAAAAAGATTTGTTCCTGAAGATCTCAGGCTTGGTGTGATGTCCAGCTGAAGCCTGCTAAATCGCAAGCCCACCAAGCCAAGCCCAAACAGCTAAAGAATTGTTCATCAGCATATTGAGCCAAACCCAAACTTTAGCCTGTTCACTCCTGTTTGGTTCAGTAAGGACCTGGCCAAACTTTAGCTTAGTTCAAGTTCTCTCCATTATGTATTTAACAAGACATAGATGTGATCTCTACTATACACTATCATTAATGGCCGACTTTAATCATGCCAATAGTATGTATATGCTTATAATAGCTAGATATAGAAAGCTTAATACACTGCAGCACTGTCCCTTCAGATCTCTTCTCATTCTCCTCGATCATCTCCCAACTGGCATCCTCCATCAGTGAAAATGCTCATCCTCTCAAAATCTCCTCCACAAAGGCCATGTTGGAGGCAAAGCCTGTTACCCATAACACACTGGCTTTTCATGATCATCCTAGCTTCTTTATCCTCATTGTCAGCACCTCCCTTTCCTTGTGCCTCCACTGCCACCACTCACCTTCACATTAACACCTCTGGCATCACCACCCACCTTGACACCACCATATACTCAGAGCATTGCATCCTCAGTGTCGAACTTCTACCCATTCCTCAGTTGCTCGCCAAGCCATTCCCTCTCAAAGGTGAAAGCTTGAACAGCAGGCCTGTTGGAAAAAGAACATGCCTAATCTCATTCATGTCCAGATAGCTTACATCCTTAATCATAATCATTGTCTAGAACACTTCCCATCAATTTGGGGTGGTGTATTCTGCACAACTCTTTAAAATAAGCATTCTGAAATATTGCAGCTACATGATGTTACTGAAATAAAAGAATTCAAATAAGGCTTTGAATTAACAAGTCTTATATCAACCCTCATAGCTGAATCAAAATCCCAAAACACAGCAATCAACAAAGAAACTTACGATAAAAACTAAAACTATAATAGTGCAGGTAGGATCTAACTAATAGGCTATATTTGCATGCAATGATTTAAAAAGCGTTAGGCGTCAAAAAACGTCAAGGTCCAAAATGCACGAGCCGCTCGGCCGAGCGAAGCGAGACGCTAAAATATAAAAATATATAATATAATTAATAAATATAATTATTTAAATAAAAATACGATATTAAATTAAAAAAATCTTACAGAATCACAATATCCCATTAACAAAAAATCTCAAAATTCAAAACAATAACAATAATTTCAAATAAATAAAAAATAGTAATATTAAAATCAAAATAATATATTATTAATCTAATAAATAAAAAAATATTGTTACTAGTATCAAGGTTCGAAATATCGTACCATACCAGCATTTCGACGTTCGCTCGGTACGGTACGGTACGGTATATCGAGCGGTATACCGTTCGGTATATATATATATATATATATATATATATATATATATATATATTTATTTATTTATTTATTTTTTTATTTAAAAGCCGACATCGCCTTTTCCTTCCCCACATCGGTTCGGTATATATTTATTTATTTATTTTTTTATATATATATATCGAGCCTTTTTCTATAAATAAATATATAAATATATATAATATTATTTTATTATTATTATTCGTTCCGCCCGGTAACGGGCGGTCCGCGTACCGGTATACCGTCGGACTGGTACGTACCGCCCGTACCGGGCGATATTATTCGGTATTGCTTACCTTAACTAGTATATAGTTAACAGTATACTATCGAGTTGATGTAAGTAGAGGGAGTAAAAGTAACAATAGCAATGAGTAGCGGCAACAACAGCGAGAGCGGGAGCGACGATAGTGGCAAGCAGCGATAGTAGCGGCGAGCAGTGGTAGTGGCAGCGGCAGCGATAGTGGTATCAATGAGCAGCGATAGCGGTAGCAGTAGCGAGGCGCAGTGTAAGAGTAACACTGAGGCTGCTGACTGAGAGAAGCAGCAGCGGTAGCAGCGAGCAGCAACAGCAGGAGCGACGATAGTGGCAACGACAACAGCGGTGGCGAGCAGCGATAGCAATGGAAAGTAGTGACAGTGGCAGCGGCAGCGGAGTGCAACGACAACGAAGAGAGAAAATGACAGCGGAGAGAGGCAGTGGCAGTAGAGAGGAAATGTCAGCGATAGAATCACGAGCAAGGTTAGGATTGGGGAAGTCACGAGAGGGATGTTGGGAGGCTGATATTGGTGCTTTAGTTGGTTCCATTGAACCAACTAAAGCATCGGAGACCGAACCAGATGTAAAACACTGGTTCGGTCACTTGGTTTAACACGGGCGCTCGCACGAAGCGCCTGGCGCCTGGGCTCGGGCGAGCGCCTAGGTGGCGCCTCTTTGAAGCGAGGTGCCTGGACATGAAGCGAGGCGCTCGGGCCTCACCTCGCCTCGCCCGAGCGGCTATTAAAATCATTGTTTGCATGCAACTAAAGGATAATCCAAACGGTTCACTGAACCTGAATATATGGCAGAATGTTCATATTCAATGAATGGTTGACATAAAAACTTAGCTATTAGGCATGTCAGATATGAATATAAGACCTTTACTTATAAAAAATCCCTGAAAGTGATGCTCCTAGCAGATAATTAGCAGGAAACAAATCCTCACTGCCACCTCAATCTTGCCTATGTCACCTCAATCTAGACTAACTCACTGTTAATTCCTTGAGGAATCCAATTCCTGGTGTCCTCCCATTGGAAAAAATGAAAGAACAAGAATGTAAATGAAAATATGCTGCAACATACTTTAGAAAAAAGATATAATATTTAGTAAGCCAAAGCATTTACCTTTAGCAGTTTGCTTCCTGTGTCCATATCTCAACTCAAAGCGTGCTGCTTCCTCTATCCTTTTGCATGGCTCACATATTCGGACTGGTGCATCACCTTGTCCACGTAAAACCATTCTCTGTTGGGTGCAACTATTGCAAAACAAGCCTCCACATCTGCGACAGTGATGCTACAGCAAGAAAAGCAACATATCATTATAAAGGAATCTTCTAGTAACTTGTAGAAAATAATGACATTGATGAACACTGAATCTTGTTATCAAGGCAAATGACTGTTTCGAGAAGGCTTTTGACTTTGGCAGAAAGCTCTATTTATTACCCATCTTGTACAAACTGTAATAATATTTACTTATTTTCAAAGGTCTGACGGCTTGTAAAAGATATGCAATTCTCAAGAACATCAAAAGGTGTCAGTCTAAAATATATTCAGAATAAATCAATATAATATATATAAAATCAACCATAAAGGAGCAAGTGAAAACAGAATCAACTGCCCATGTATGTCTTATAAAAATGCATGTTAGCAAAGTCACATCTCCTTTCATTCAAAAAACAAGTACATTCAATGAGAAACAAATTCCTCTACATAAGCACATTCAAAGAACACATTTTAACCATCATCAAGAAAAAAACAAGTCATTTTGTGTTCAACTATTGATCCAAAGACACCAAGGCAAAGACTACAGTTCAATAACATATGTTAGTTAATTATCAATCAACAGCAGAGCAAACACAAGCTAGTTCCATCACCAACTCCAAGGTTAGCATTCTAACATATACAACAATTCTATGACAAACAGCATTTATAAACATAAATTGTAATCAGGAAAAAATTCTACCAAAATCAAGTTGAAACTTGTGCTGACTTTGATGCTAATGGCATAAGCCATTCGAGTTTGGAACTTGGCTTTATAAAGTTGATAATCTGGAGGATATAAAATAATCAATTGATCTAAGTCCAAATTCTTATTGCAGAAATATGCTGCCAATTAAGCAAGAATGTGGGAATCAAATTGTACTCATTCACCCAAATATTTGGTAATACTGTTAAGATTTATCTCTAGAAACTAATTATATTCATGATATTTCCTGCATGGTCACTGAAGCTCATTATGGATAATATTAGTATGTTATCATTCATAGGCATTCCACCAAGCAGAGATGGAAAAGAAAAGTTAACTTGTAGACACCCATACATAATAGTTACAGTTCCTTGATCCTCTTAGATACAGCCTTGTCAATATAAATTCTGGAAAAAGAAACAAGGATTTAGCACCAGAAAAATAAAAACATAGCACGGATGACTAGCAATGTTAGTGCTTCCACATGATCATACATTGACAAAGACTAAGTTAAAAACACTCATACAGGAAAGAACAAAAAAAACCAGAACATGGTCATAGAAAGTACATCCAAATATGCATACCTTTCTATTGATAAAAGTGAACTGGGATGAACAACCCTGACAATGAGATCCATCTACCACCCAATTTCCTCCTCGCATTGAAGGCTTTACCGGCAAGCCAATCTTTTCCAACGTCTTTCTGGTACTACAAACTACAAAGGGACTTCAAGTGAAGATAACAGAGTCATCAGCTTCAATGTAAATTATTTTCAACCTATTCAACATGATGCCAAGTTAGTTCGTCTTCACAGTGTCTAAGAACAATGCTTTATGCAAAGTAAGGAAGCAGCTAGCCAGGATGCTAAAAGTTTAGGTGGATAGTAGAGATAACACCATCACTTTTTAATTGAAAAAAATCAACATATTTAATCACAACATCATCCACCATAATACAAAAAGGGACGACGAAAAGTTCGATGGTAATCCACAGTGTACCCTCGAAGACGATTAAGCCAGGCTTTAATCAGTTGACAAAAAGGGACGAGAAAAAACATGGACGGACTTGATTCAAATCATCATCTAGAATCAAAAAGCACAAGGAGTTCAGATATCGAACCCTAAATAGGGAAAGTAGAAGCCAAATCGGAACCACGGCTGCATAGAGATTAAATTCGCGAAAGATCAAAAAATCCACGGAAAAGAGATGACGCTTGAGGTGCCGGCAAATGAAGGATCGGAATCCAAATGAACCAGGACTGGAGATGCGATCGTTATTACCTTGAAAATTAGGGGAGACACGATCGAGGCTGTCGATTTCGTCGTCCCACCTTTTTAACGAGGACAATAAGAAAAAAAGACTTTTTTTGTTGTTTTTGTACATCCCTCCGACGTAACTCCGGTGGGCTCGACTTACCTGTCTCTCACCAAGACAGGGATTAAGGTTATCACACCCAAACGAGCCACTTTGCCGAAACGGAAATGGTTATTAACGTCATTGTCGACCCTTATATGACGTCATGTCAAACTTGAAGCCGGTGAATAAATCCTATTCGCTGTTTTGGCCCAGAAAAATATTTTTTAATAAAAGTTCAGGGTTTAAAGATTAATAAAACTATAAAAATAAGAAAAAAATTGAAAGATAATCTAAAAAGGTGACTAAAAAAAATTAGTATAACAAGATATAAATTTTATAATTATTTTTATAATAAAATAGATATTAAATATGATAAAAATATATATCGAATTGCTAAGGTTAGAAAAGAAAAAGGTAAGAATTTAAGTAATATTAACTGTATTAAAGATGAAGATAAAAAAAAATATTTGTTAACGATAACGAGATTAAGGAAAGATAAAAAATTATTTTGTATAAATTATTTAATAAATATTCTATATAAAATATAGATTTAATGATAAATAATAAAAATATATTTAATAATTATATATTTATTCAAATTTTTTAAAACTAATGAAGTAAATGACGTATTAAAGAATATAAAAATAACTAAGACTATCGATTGTGATAATATTGAGATGTTAAGATGACATACAAAATTATTAAAATTAGAAAAAAAACAAAAATCATGAGTCAACTTTGGAAAAGAATAATTATAATATCATAAGTCACAACTCGATGAATTAATTGACTCATTAATTTTATTTAATCAAAATATTAATAAAAAGGTCTTATAGATCAATCTTATTATTGTCAACTTTCGATATAAAATTAATTAAAATATTATAAAATAAAAAATAATTAATATTAATGATACATGAAGAATAAATAAAATATCTTAAAAAATTAATAGAAACTATATATAAAAATTTTAATATTCTAAAATTAATTAGATATATAATTTTTTACATATCTAAATCAAAAGTTGACCTCAAATAATTGCGACTGTTTTGTCCAAGACAGGTGAATCCACGCAAGTCCCGGAGTCGAACATGAGCCTTTAACACCGTGGGCCAAGCCGGTTCTGCCAACTCAAACGATAGGGGTAGAGATGTAAATAACCTGTCAAAAGGCCCGAAAACCAAAAGGGGCTTGGCGAGCCCGAACGGACTTGGGCGGTGCCTTCCGAGAAATGTTTTGACACCGGTCGACGATACCCAAAAAAGATACCCCAATGAGAGAAACTGCCAATCCTACGTGCGTATATATATACACATCATAACGGATCAGATACGTGACTCTCGCGGGTTACGTTGTGGGTGCGTAAAGCAATATAGTCGCACCTTCTCGATCACACACCATCTCTTCCGCTGCTGGACCGAACTATCCCACCCATGGCGTGAGTCGAGTAATGCGCTCCTCCACCTCTTCCTGCCTTTCCTCCACCGCCGCCACCATGGATTCCTACCCCTACAACACCTACTACTATTATTCCTCCACATCCTTCTACTACGACGGCCCAAATGACCACACCACCCGTCCAATTTCCAACACCGCAATCTCCTTCCCTATCAACTCCCCCGATGGAACCCCGACGCCCATCCCCGTCCGCCTTCCCGCCTCCGTCACTGCGGCCGCCGCCATCAGGATCCAGTCCGCCTACCGGGGCCACCTGGTCCAAACCCTCATGGGGCAGATCAGAGCCGTCGACGCCGAAGCCGCCCGGATGGAGCAGCGAATCCGGCGGCAGGAGACGGTGGACGCCGTCAGGAGGGACGAGCGGGAGCGGCTCCGGGTGAGCGAGGGCCTAATGGCCCTGCTCCTCCGCCTCGACTCCGTGCCGGGTATCTACCCGGCGGTGCGGGAGCTGAGGAGGGCCGTCGCCCGCCGGATCGTCGCGCTCCAGGAGGTCCTCGATGCCGTCCTGGCGGCGGCGCCCGTCACCGCCGTCGAGGGGATTCCCGCGAGCTGGGACGAGATCCTGCAGGTAATCTGTGTAGCGGAGGATGACGAGGTAGAGGTGGGTGTTCCAGAGACAGGATTCAACTGCTTGGAGAAGTTTTTGTTCGAGGTGTAATCGAATGTATAATTATAGACTATGGTTAATAAAAGGAATTCATGAATGGTTTTATATATAAAATATGAACAGATATAAAGCATTGAATACATAATTTTTTACAACAGTATGACATCTGCATCTTATTTTCAAAGTGTAAAAAACTGGTTCAACAAATAGACAAGAATTGGTGTCACAGCTATCTTCTAGTCCACTTAGCGGATACCTTTGATGTGGAGCACATCAAACACGCTGTCACCAAGCTGAGGAACACTTGCAAACTTGTAACATTAATCAAAACTGTTGCGAGTCCATTGCAGATCATAAAGCAATCCCGTCTTTCCTATGAGAAATACCACCAGGGAATGATCTGTGAATTGTTGTACTTCTCAGGATCGTTGTTTTCATCGGTTTCTCCTGCATATCTTTTTGAGAAATAGTCGCTGGCTTCAGTTTATCTGCCTCTCCTACTTTGATATTTTCCGCAATAAATTGTAAGCCCTGAAGTAGAAGATATAGCATGAGGACAAGCTTTTGAACAATATAAACTAAAATTCAAAATGTACCTTGGTTGATTCATCTGGAGAAAAGGTGATTGAAGACTGAGTAAACTGAAGTTTCTCACTAGCTTCCTGCCAACAGATATTCCAGAGATTGTAGCTAAATCATGGATATTTCTAATACTATAGGTAAACTAAGCAAGGGATGAAGTACAAATAATTGGGATATTTTGTTCTACTCAATGATAATCATGTTTTTAGGAAAGCCATCTGTGGTTCCATTAAAGCATAAACATCAAGGTGTATTAGATTCACAGTATTATAATTTCATTAAAAACATTTACTGCATAGAAAACAGGATGTTGAAATCGCTAATGCAGAATGCTACATTATACGCATCTTAGTTGAATATGGTTAAAGACAGTTTGCACAGAATTCCAGAACATGGGATCAAGAAAGGGTACATAGTTCCACTTCAAGAACAAATTTAGGAGGTACGAATAATATTGTGGCTTCTGACCTGAAAGAATTTACCATTCAGTCCATCTTTAATACCCCCAGCAAATTGGCATAGATAGTATATACCTGCATTAGTCATATCCTGCATGGTAATAACATAAGCAAAATGATCTAGTAGAATCTCTTACAGTGCCTATGGCATAGATATTAGTGATATATATGTAATATGTATGTATTAAAACCTGTTTATTTTCAAGAAGTCCAATCTTTCCTTCCTGCTCAAAGTGACAAAACTCTCATCAGTTCAAACATCATCATCTAAGCCTCACCTGGTGAAAATGAATAAATATTGATGCTCGTGACTCACCAGTCCAGCTATCATGTTCTGAATCGATTCAATATCAAATCCAATTTGAGAAAGATCAGTTTTAACCTCATTAACCTGCACATTTACAAAACAATAATTGCTGACTTAACAAGCATCATAGAGCTTACTTGACTGTTTCAAAAGCTGACATAAAAACACATGAACAGATGTAAATTTCAAAATTTACATGGATTATCTGTAATTCCAAGTGTATGACATTCATTTTCATTTAAAGCACTTGACAAATTCTTCCATTTGTCCGTACAATATGACACATCGTTTGTTGATATACAAAGCACACGGGCCAAGCTGACGGCTCCAGAAGACAAATTCTTCTGTTTGTTGGTAACACTATGAAACAACTTTGATTAATATACAAAGCGCATGGGACAAGTTGAACGCTCCAGATATTGCCAACTAGGCATAAAAACATTAGGCACTTCATCTATGGAATATTTTAACTGTTACAATAAATGATATTAAGATGACATGGACGGAGGATTTTGGAACACTTGTTGCTAAGATCAATGCCCAATACATGTTCAACAGCTAGTACTGCAGTCCTATGGAACTACATAGTCCACAATTGACTATGCACAAGTGGCATCTCAGGCTAGCACCAAAATCTAAAAGGAAAATTAAGCAAAAGTTCATTTTACAACTACATAGTCTTACTGCTAGATCTCACCATTGCTCGCCATAATAACATTGTTGCATCTAACATATTATATTTAACAATATTAACCAAATATACACATTGCTACCATATTTTGTGGTAATAATTTACAACAACTATAAGATAATTTAGAATAGCCTTTGATTTGTTATCCGGTAAACTTGCTAATGTGATCATAGATTAATAATTTTCAAGTTACAGTAAATTTCAAGCAACCTGAGCTCCACCACAAAAATAACACACTAAGCTTTGCTAGTAAAGATAGAATACCTATTTGCAACAGTAGCTAGTTTCTGTAGATAGTGTCTGCAATTATTTTCATAGTAACATGAACTACCTAAATATTTCTCCATACTGAACTAAATTATTATTTCTGCTCCTATAAACACACACAAACATATATATGTATGTATATATATATATGTATATATGTATGTATGTATATGCATACATATATATATATATATATATATATATATATATATATATACACAGTTTGGATATGCCCTTGAAGTACTTAATTTAACTGTAAGGAGTTCATTGTGCCTGCTTTTCAAGAATCAATCACGATCAACACTAAGTTTCTATCATGAAAGAGAATTTAAAGCTTGAGATTTTAAAATTTTGTGTCTGGACATTATCTTTTCTCGTAACATTGTTACTCCTTTTTAATGGAAATGAATTTTTGGTACAGATCAATGTTGGGATTTGCAATCTGGTATGTTTTTCTAAGCTGCTCATTTTACATGAACCTTTCAAGTGTAAGGTAAATTTTGCCAAGTTTTTGTGATCAAATGTTCGTTGTGCTATGTGTCTTGGCTCATTAGATTAGCGGTATGGATATGGAAACTGGTTTGCTAAAACTATGTTCAAGATAAGTACCTCTAGCTAAAGTGAAGTAAATTTCATTAAAAAAATAACTTCATGAAACAAAAGTTTGTGGGCTTTCATTTCAATCTACACTATCATATGGTTATATATTTACAACTGCAATAAAATGTAAGGTCCTGACTATTTGAATGTATCTACTCCAGTCATTAAGCTCATTTAAGCTAAGAGATATCAATTTTTATTTTATTGATTTTAATAATTTTTCCTCTCGCACCAGTAATCACAAATGAATCTATCGGCTGGTTTACGGTTATGTGCCTGTCACCAAAAAAAGTGGCATGCTAAGGTCAACTTGCTTCTACAGGAACATAGATAGGTCACGAGCATTAACTGATAACTTATGGAAATCTTGAATCTGAATGTTCTTATAAGAGGTAGTGCACCAACTGTATAGTTTTACGAACCTCATTCATAATACATTTAGACATTTCCTTCTGCTCATCCAGTTTCCCATCCAAGTTTTCAAGCCTCTGGGTTAGGTGTCTTTTTGTTGCCTGAAAAAAGAATGACTCAAAATAATAAGTTAAATGCACAAGAAACTTTAAACTCAATCTTAAGAGTGAGAGATCTCAAACATACAGCTAGAGCTGCAGATACTTGCTCTAGTTGTTTCGACACGTTTGCAACAGCACTGGCCATATTCCGTTTTGTGACAAACATGACATCAGAGAAGGACCATCCCTGCAAAGACAAGTGCACAATAAACAAAATAATAAAATCACTCTGTCTTATAAGATAATCTTCTTTTATAATTTCAAAGGTCTACATAGAACAGCAAGCTGTCTTTAAAGATGCAAGTGTGGCTCATATGATTCAGCCAAGATGGTAGACATTACACCGTAATGAAGCAAGAAAGCAGATAACTGATGCATCCACATATTGGTGACTTTGCATTATCCACTACTACATCTCTGAAAGGTTAATTAGCATATCTTATTACTACAGACAGATGTGGAATTTGCCTTCACAAAGTTAAGCCAAATCTACAAGTATGAATCCATTAGTTTGTGCCCTAGAAGCAGGAAAGTCATGATGCCACAGACTTGAAACAACATAACAGACAATGAAAACAATAAAATATTAAGTTCTCAAGTGTATGGTTACTAAGCTAAGCTATAGTAAATCTAGTTAAATGGTTATGTACTGAAATTCACTAATTGACCTCTATTTATAGGCTTTTGTTTTTATCTTTCCACTTCTAGTTAAGTAGCATGTAGAAAATCATCTGGGTTTTGTTCTGGCAATAAAATCTTACATCTGGCATATAGCAGCACTCTTTTCTTGTACTATTCTTTCTTTTCTTTCAGTTTGTATTAGTAATGGCTCGTCTAACAAAGAAACTGATTGAAAGCTATTCATGGTGTAGAAGTGCCTAACCCATAAGTCCATGATACAGAATATTTTCAGCTTTTAAGTTACATGACCCTCATATTTTTCTGAAATCAGAGCTTACCTTCCACCACATGTAACAGTACCCCAATGCTCCAATTGCAGCAGCAGGCATTATGTAGGATGTTAAACCCCCTGAAGTAACAAAAGAGAAGAAAAAGATATAAATGCCTTGTATTTGCATTCATTTGGACAGCATGGCAACCATGATCCTACCAATTCTAGAACCTACAGCCAAGTTGGATAGCTCAAGCTAGATTGGACCATATCATCATGAGATTCTACAACCCAAACCAGGAATTTGACAACCATGCATAAAAATGGTTTACCTTTAGTTTTACAATCCTTAATGAACTCAATATCTTTTAAATGTAAATTACAAGGAAGAAAACACGGTAAGCACATTACTAAGCAAAAAAAGTGCAAAAAATAAAGAGAAATAAAATTAACTAAATAATTTCATGTAAATTAAGCAATCTGAATACCAACTTAAGATAAATGTGTATGAGATCGTTACCAGTAGTAGTGTCACCATTGACTATGGTAACCGGTCGAGATATTGTCAAATCCCTGATCTCTTTAGCCAAATGCTTAATCTACATTCAAGGACAACAAAAATGTGAGCAAGAGAAAAACATCTAGGAAACCGAAAGCAATAAAAATGTTTTTATCTTTAAACAGTTCAGTCATCCTAAGTTAATAAAAACAAGCTTTAAACCTCAAGTATACTGATTACTTAAAGCCTCTAGGGTTCAGGTCAAAAAGTGTATCACTACATGTTACATGAAATCAAGTTAAATGCTCCTTTAGAATGTATCATATGGTACAATGCTTTCTTTTATCTTTCATCAGATGACCTTCAACCATGTTTTGTAATAGTATATTCAACTATTTCTATAATTGTGATACTCCAGTGTAATGACACCTAGATTTACAAAATAGATTTTAAATGCATGATATAATTGGTTAATGCATTCGTGAAAGTAGAGATTTAAAATAAGGATGTGCCATGAAAGTAGGCACAAATTATATGGCTTTCTGATTAATTACAATATAAGTGAAATATTGTCACGAAAATTATCTGTACGGTTTAAAATACCAGTCTGTGCCCACCAACCATCAACCATTGTTGACCTGGTCTTTTTTTTTTTCTTTTTGGGTAATACCAGATGGTATGGATCTGTATACCAGTACCATACAGGTCTGGTAGATTACCAAAACTGGTATCGGATCAAAATTTCATATTTACATCAGCTGGGACATTCTAGAATATATGACTTCGAGAAAGTCCTTGAGTTAGCTCTGTATACCGGTACGATACATGTCTGGTAGATTACCAAAACTGGTATCAGATCAAAATTACATATTTACATCAGTTGGGACATTCTAGAATATATGACTTTGAGAAAGTCCTTGAGTTAGCTATATTCCTATAGGTTTAATAAGTGGATTCATCCATTATGTTGCAAGATAGACATGGTGGTTTTCAATTTTGAAGCAGTAGGATTTATAATGTTACTTAAATAACTCTTTTATTAAAATTATACATAAAAGGAAGTATTATTGGATGAAAATGAATAGAGATTAATTTATTAATCAAACTGAACAAAGACACTGACACAAGTTAGAACCTAACTATCTACTGACTTCAGATTTTGCAAATAGTAATATAAAGAGATACTTGAATGTTCCTGAGCAAAATTTGAGAACTACATAAACTTTCCATATGGAGTTCTTAAAACACAACACAGAAAAAAGTAGAAAAAGAACAAGAATTATACCTGAGATGCAAGAAGAGCAGAGTCGTAGTAGTTCGAAGAGACATTTGTATCGTTAACGCCTTTCATAAGTTCCTGAAAGTTGGAAGTACATTCCCTGGTAATTACTAATCAGGAAATCTAGAGAAAAAGATAAACAGATATTGGACGAATATTTCTGCTGTAAGTATGAGAACATTCAATGATCATACAACTTATCTGAATTCCACTGTCAAAGGAAGAATAACATGAAATCAGTTCACAAAAATATTCAACCACATGAATGGATGAGTCAATAAAGTAGTGTCAAAATCCATCTTGGGAACATGTAAATTAACATCTTTACCAGTTATTAGGTTTTGGTTCAGCACTGTATTGGTCCAAAGCATATTTTCAGAGAGTTATTAAAAACAAAGTAGAGACCTTAGGAAATATTTGTCACGAGTGAAATCTAAATTAGGAGCGAAGTGGATCTACTTCATCCTAATTAATTTTACACCAAGGAGGAAATATTTGAGCAACGAAGGGGTCATCTTTATGAACTTTGTTGAATCATGTAGATAAATCCAGGAAGAGTATATATGATTCATTGGAACTCTTTCTATGCGAAATCAATGCCCAAGGGTGTGGCTCTAGGACTCTATAATCTATGCCATTTGACGACATACACGATTTCTGAGCACTCTGCAGCATACCTTTCTTCTTCAGTAAAGTTAGCGTAACAAAAGAGCCTACTAAGCCAACTAAGATTCTGTTAATGATCTCAGCCAGGCGATCGTTTTGCTGGTTCCCTTAGACGCCAAGAAAATTCACCAAACTTGCGGGGGAAAAGCGAAATCTAGACTTCATATTTCAAGAGAGAGAATGAATTCGGACAATCACCTGAAGATCCGACAATACATCAGACAGCCGGCCATTCCTTAAGATTATCGAACCGGTCAGACCTGATCACCACAAAAAAAAAGAGTTGGGGAAGACAGCGAGAGAGACTCTTGTCGATGAAAAAAGAAGAGATCGCTGTGATTCGGACCTGCACCAACGAGAACGAGGACTTTGGATGACGAGATCCCCGCCTGCATCGCCATCTCGGTCTTCCGGCCTTTGCTTGCCCGGCCAGGCGCTCGTCGCCAGGGAAAGGAGAAGAGAACAGAAGCAGAAAAGGGGCGGCTTTGCTTGGGTTGGTGATGGTCTCGGCGAGAGATGCGGAATTACGGGTTCGCCCTTTGAAATATTAAAACGCATACGCGCGTAAAAATGCTCGCCCCAAAGAAGGCGAGAAGGCTAATTTGTTAACTAGAAAAATACTTGGCATAAAATATATTAATACGAAATGGTTGGGGGCGAAACGGCGTCACGGTTGGTTGTCGTGAGAAGACATTGGACCGAGAGGACCAGTGCAAAGTGGTTCGAAAACTTTGACCGTGAACGCACACGACGCTTAACGCCACGAATGCTGGGTATGGGAAATTAAGTACATTAGCAGAAATGTTCCACCCATATCTTTATTATTATTTGAACTTTGTGACGCAGCAGCCATACTAATGCACTCAAACTCAATTTAAGTACACGAAGAAAGCGTATTCGGCGCTATTCAGCGGGGCCCAGTGAGGACATCCACACGTATTTCTCCACGAGTCGGCCAACAGTCAACCACAGAGCATTCCTTTATTTGATACGTTATTTTAACCCGCGCAATTTCCCGCAGAATTACTCTATCTGTCTTTCCATTGGAAAAATACGCGGTCCCACAAAAACTATGAGACAGTGTGCGAGAGCGGGTACATCATCAGCAGGTTTCCGTTATTGTTTCCACAGATTCTTGGATCTGTTTATCTATACACATGAACATTAACCCACCGTGACATCTCTGTCATGTTATTGGAGACAACGGTGGGCCCACAAACTCTACGGCAGGTAATGTTCGGGTAAAGTTTCACCAGATTCTTATTTTATTGTTTATACAGATTCTTGAATCTGTTTACATATATACACCGTGTTAGTCCACCAAAAAGCTTATCCGTCCTATCATTGGAGAAAAGCTGGCCCCACAAAAGTTGTAGGTGAGGATGTGGAGCGAGTAATATCTCGTCAGGTTACTGTAAGCACAGAATCTTGAATCTGTTTATATACATACACCAACGTATGTATTGTCTGTCCATCTCTAATTCTTGGTTCCGTTCGCTTCCAAATTGAAGAGAGAAGGGGAGAAGAGATCAAGAGGGGCAAGAAAATGGTCGGAGAAGAGGAGACACATCGAGGTTCTTGGAGGAGGAGGGTATGGCATTGAAGTTTCTGAACAAGAACGGATGGCACGCAGGGAGCCTCCGCAACATCGAGAACGTGTGGAAGGCGGAGCAGAAGCACGAGGCCGAGCAGCGCAAGCTCGAGGAGCTCCGCAAGTAGATCCAGGATGAGCGCGAGAATTCCGAGTTCCTTCTCCTCCAGGGACAGGCTGGGCTTGTTCCGTACGCACCCGTTCCACATCTTTGGTTTCTTGGTGCTACGGTTAGGGTTTCGCTTGATTGGTTTGAGAAAAAGATTTTTCCCCTTCCCGTATTTGGTTTCTTGGTGTTACGATTAGGGGTTTCCTTGATTTGTTGATGAAAAGAGATCGTTTCTTCGATTCTTGGATTCTTGTTTTCCGATCTTGTATTATTGGTTGGGTTTTGGATCGGATTAGGAGACAGAAAAGGTTGGATTTCCTCTAGGAGTCAGGGTTGACGGTGGGGAAGGGGAGCTCCGATGGTTCCAAGGCGCTTCAAGAACTACCAGCGGTGGCTTCCAGTACCTCAGCATCCGAGGCTAGTTCCTCCAAGGTACAATTCTTTTTGGGTTTATTATGTTATTCATTTTTGACATCAGATATATTGATAGTTAGTATAAAAAGGATGGGGTATCACATGTTGTTTGATGCTGCTAGGCATCAACTGAACCTTAATTTTTCAACATGGATTTATTGTGTACTTCACTAATAACTGTCTAGACGAATTTGACAAAGAACTATTACAACTTCGAATAATATACACGAGCATATGGAATCTTGACCACGCCCCTTGTTTTATTATTCCTTTGACTATGACCAGTCAATGAGTTTAACTCTTTTCTTGCCTGTTATAATTTATGAAGCCGGAAAACCCTTTCATGTTTTCTCAGTGTATCGATAGTTCCAATTGGCCAGTTCCTAATAAAGAAAGTCTTGAAGTGCGTGCATGTCATATGAAGCTTGTTATATCACAGCTGGCTAAACCTAATAACAGTTACATAAAAAGTAGCTTTATTAATCATGCTGGTTCATCTTACATGAGGACATGATATTATTCTGACATGCTGGTACACCTGAACTTTGCAACTAGTTGATAGGTCTCACATGGTTTAATCTTTGAGGGTTTCAGATGATAAGTTGCTCAAGATATATCACTTAAGATTTATATGGAAGAGATCTCTCTTTGGCGACAGTAATCTCCAATTATATTGGATAAGAATGAGCAACTTTGTTGCGTTCCATGGAATCTGTTTCTGTGTTAAATTTGGTCAGTGGCTAGCCATATATTTCTATTTTGGACCATCAATTGACATTGAATATACTGTTGTTTTGTCTACAGAATATATCGGTCATACATGTATGTATCTTTGTAATTATTAGTAATAGTTTATTTTAGAAAATCTTTACACTCTAGGAGATATGGAATATTAAATGCAACACCTGCATTAATTTAACTGTGACTGGAATTCTTTATTTGATGACAATGACCTAGGACTATCTTGATAAGAATGAGGTTGCCTTAGGGACTTCATGTGCAAACAAGGGACTTATTATATGGAAGGAATTTTCTTGTCTACTTTGACATAAAGTGTTTTTAAGTATGAAAGAGAAGTTCAGGGCATAATCTATGAGCTGAACTCTGGGATTTTTGCTCTATAATTAGTGAGCTACACTAAAGGACCCTTTTCATGTTGGTTATGCCAGAAGATTTTTCAAAATCTCCCACTTCTGCCATCATGAAACCTAATAAGTATATGTGAATATACAACGAATACATATATGAATTTATTATGAGTAGAGAAAGTTGGCTTATCGTGGCTGGTACATATCATAAGTACACTCTGGAGGAAAAGAAGAAAAGAGAAGGCATTCATTTTGCAGAGATGTATTGGACTTGTTACTTCATCAAATAGTTGAATAATGAAGATTTTCACCCTGTGTTATATAGTCTTTAGCATGACATTTCATGTATCATCTTAAGCTCCAACTCCTATATGCGACTGAAGTAATATGCTCCTTTTTTGTGGATCCTTGGACTGGCATGTTTTTTAGATGTCTGAATTGTCCCAGGGTTTAAGTGTTCTAAGTTTTTCTCAATTATATAGAGAGCTAAATTGTAAGCCTATACTCCTCTGGATGTGCGCAAAGATCATGTCCGAAATAAAATGGCCACGACAGAAACTCAGAAACTATTATTCTTCCGTGATTTTCATAAATATCAGAAGTTTCTTGTTGGCATGCTTGAAAGGTGAGAAAAATTATAAAATTCTAAACATACACTTAGAGAATAGCATCAGTATACTATTTCTTCCTCTTAAACTTGAGAACCATAACTATGCCTACATTGCTCTATCTTCTTCTCTCTGAATCTTTGTTCTTCCTCTTTCTTCTTTCTCCATTTTCTCTACTTCTATCTTTGAAATCTCAACCTGTAAACCCTGTCATTTTCAACATGCACCAAGAACAGATATGTAGTGCCATGAATATATAGTTCTCATCATGGGGAAAGAGAAGTCTGGAAGCGCCTTCTTTACTTCATTCCATGAGTATACAGTCCATTGATGTGGCCAAACGAGTATGGTTTTGGAGAAATGAAGCTTGACACTTGATATACTTTAAGAAATACTTCTCAGTATTGATGTATTCTGAGAAAAATGTCAGGTCAATTGGACAACGTTTCTAGGGGGCTACTGCACTTCAGAATTTTAGATGGATTGGGTAACCCTTTAAAACTGCTTGGGTGATGTTACCTCTTGCAGAACTGATGAATGGATCACTCACAAGCCGGTGAGAACCCAAAACACCCCTGAAAAAGTTTGAGTTGTTCAATCCAGCTAACATAACAGTTTCTTTTCCATGGTGATGAAAGATGAGCTGTAGGACAATATTTCATGGGAAAGTAGTAGCCATTAGTCTCATATAGACTCTACATTTGAGATCTACAGATGACATTGAAGTGCCGGTTGGAACACAGCAAGGTTTGGGCAAATATCTAACAGGTTAGCAATGTGGTTATTTCATCTGTGGACAATGAATCACGATCTGATTTTCCTTCTTTTCACATTAGACACATGAAAATTGATATAGGAATCCAATGATAACTGGATCATCAGCAACACCACTCATCTAGAGTTCATTCACGTCCAAAGCACATTGGACGTGATTCTGAGTTCAGCATTGAAGACCAAAAGAACAGGGGAAACCAACAGGCAGAATATAACCGTCATCAAGGTGAGCCAAAGACAACGGAGGAAGAGAGCAGCCCAGAAGGTTGAAACAATTGAAGAGGGCAGGAGAGGCTCTGTTTTTGGCTGTCCCAGCTCTGCAGAGATGGAGGTAGCGGAGATGGAGATGAAGGGGGGAGTAAAAGGGATGAAGTGAAAAAAACGATAAAATTGAAAATAAAGGAGAAGGCAGGAAATTCATAAATGATGAACTACGACAAGCAAGAAAGGGTGAACGACATCACCTCTAGGTGAGGTAGGGGAAGAAAGGTTATTTATGAAAACACAAAAACATGAAACATTTGACAAAAAATAAAAATAAAAAAAACAAAAATCACCCAATTTTATTTGTTAATGCAGATACAAACTTATTGATCTCCATTCATTGCCGACGCATATATAAATTATTCTGTATGTGGTACCATGGTTTGTCCAACTTGAAACCACAATTTGTTGAGAGCTCTGGTTAAAAAGCTCAATCAAATTCCTTCTTCAGGTGTCACCTTTGACATGTTTCGCTCGTGGGATGCCCAACCTCTTTACAAATCATCGACTATAATAAGAAAAGTTCCTTCAAGAAAAGTCCTCTTACCAAGTGAAGACTTCCCCACCGGATCTCATCTTGCCTTCCAAATCAGAAGTTCTAGTCAAATCATCTGAGCAGTTTCATAGAGGAAACTCTTTCTGAAGAATATCAAGGTTTCGCGAGTCACAAGCTTCAAACATGTCATTCCGAGATGCACAGCTGTGAAAATGGAAGTACAATAATTCTTTGTAACTGAATTTTTTTTTCCCCAATGCTTATTTTATGCTTAAGAAATTTTCTGTGGCATACCTGAGAGAAATCCTCAAATATTGCCAGGCATTATCTGCTTTGGGATTCATAGCTAGCGCTCTAACATAGTACCGGATAGATTCTTCATATAGACCCTGAACAAGGAAAAGATAAACAAGGAAAAGATGAACTTAGAAGTTAGAACTATACTAGTTTTCATTTAAACAATTTGGCTCACATGGTAAAACGACAATTCTTGGTCTATTTTTTTTCATCATCACCTCAAGTAAAACTTTTTTTTCATAAAGGGGTAGAAGACAAGCACCGTAAATTTAAACTTGTTCCTGAGAGTGTAATTTAGAACTTCTACAACACCATTTAGTGGCTAATATGATTCTAATTCTGCCAATATATCTCAAAACATGATAGGCCAATGCAACTAAATGCACAAATAAATGGGTCATAAACCAAAATTTGACCACTATCTGTTTTTCTATCATTTGAATCCCAACTTTTGGTACACAGACTTCTGTTGAGGGAAAAAAAAACTATTATCTGGCATAAGGAAAATGCTTATGATTTTTTTGATATCAAATAAACATACCTGATTGGCATAGCTTATACCCATGTTTGCCCATGCACGAACATAATTGGGTTTTAAGTCTAATGCCTACAAAGTAATTGCAAGTATAAAAGGAAAACGTTAGTACACAAACAAAGTCAATAAATGCATAAGACCATATGAATAAAATAAAAGAACTAGGTGCTTTTCTATTTTCAAACAATGATTATTCAAAGTCTTCTGCTACATCATTTTCTGGATTTGCTATATTTTCTGTAACACTCTGCACTCTGGATTTGATATCAAATAAAAGAGCAAAACTCTCCTAACATAAGAATTGAGTTTATCTGTAAGCCAGTCAAGCCGGTGACATTGCACAAACAATTAACTTAAGGACCAAGATTATGAAGTAATCCAAGAAGAATCATTTATGCATGCAATTAAGACCATGCAAAATGAGTTAGCCCTAAATGAAATGAAATATATGCCTCACAAATAGAGCAAGAAAAATATCTATAAATTATTCAGTACATATACGAGACTATTAGGTGGGACCAAGCAACATTAACAACAAGAACACCTGATTAAGTAACTAAACCTTATGAATAAATCAACTATAGATGCATAACATGGCCAAGCAATTGACCCACCTGTTGGTATGCCAGTATAGCATCTGCACTCTGGATGCTATTTGCTCGGGTAGCACCAAGTTTGTTCCAGAGAGAGTAATCACGAGGCTTGAGGTTTAATGCTGTCTGGAAGGACTCTATGGCTTTATCATAATCTCTCGACAAGTTGTACAAGACTCCAAGAACTATATGGACATCAGCATCCTCAGGTGACATTTGAGCTGCCTCATTGAACAACCTAGCAACCTGATATCACCAATGGGAATAATTATTTTGCATGTAAGAAGTTCAAAAAAATAAGTGAGGCCAACCTGGGCACCAATCTAGAGCAGATATGGGACACTACTACAGTGGTGCAAAACTATTAAATGATTGTTGTTGGTATTGGTTTAGTTATCGGCAGTACTTGTCACAGATATTCTGGAATCATCAGGTGAGAAGACATGGTTTTCTACTGCATCTCCTTTGTTTCATAATCTAAGAACTAAGAACACATACAATAAATCAGCAATTATTTAGATACTTACATCACCATAATATGGAGAATCTGCAAGCTCTGGAGTAGCTAAAACTCCATATTTTGGATGATTTTGGAGCCACTTGTAAAGATACCTCAATGCCTCTGGTTGCTCTAGTTCTGTAATTGAAGAATAATAGAACACATATCAGATTAAAAATTTGAAGGCGTATTTAATCTCAATGATACTGCTGATTTTCCCTTCACCAGAATCTTCAAGATATAAGAGTTGCAAGAGTGGAAAAAAACAGTGGACAAAGAGTCATCATCCACAAGGCAAAATTCTCTTCTACAGTTTAAATATTAAGAAAACATAGATCTTTTGTTATCATTGAGATATGTAAAAGTCATATGCTTAATTAAATTTAGAATACTTAAATTTTTATTTATCTTTCTATTAAAATCCTTTTAGGTCTTCCTCTACCTTTACTCGTACGACTAGCATTAATTATTTTATCTCTTCTGACTATCATATCTAGATGTCTCCTAAGCACATGTTTATACCATCTTAAATTATTTGTTCTCATATTATCATCTATCGAAACAATACCTAATTGTTTATAAATAAAAATATTTTTTTCTTATTTTTCCTAGTAAATCCACACATCCATCTTAACATTTTCATTTCGATAACATAAACTTTTTTGTATATGTTGTTTCTTACTTATCCAACACTCAACACTCAGATCCATAAAGCATTATTGGTCTCACAATAGTTTTATAAAAATTTTCTTTTAATCTCAAAGATACCCCTCATCATTTTAACCATCTTATTTTTACTATATAAATAATATCTTTATCAATAATTGATCCAAGATACCTAAGGCTTTTACTCAAAGGAATTTCTTATCAATCTAACTTAACTATATTCTCTTGTCTATTCTTAGAATTACTAAAATTGCATCTTATATATTTATTTTTAGTCCTACTTAATCTAAAACCTATAATTTCTAAGAATTGTCTCCATAGCTCAAGTTTATAATTAATTCCACTTGGACTCTCATCAACTTAAACAACATCATCAACAAATAACAAACACCAAGGGGTCTATCATGTAAATGACTAATAAATCCATCCATTATCAATGTAAAAAGTTAGGCACTTAATGTGGATCCCTGATGTAGTCCTATACTAATAGGAAACTTACTAAATACACTCCATATAGTTCTAGCACCAATAGATACAATATCAAACATATCTTTAATAATATTAATATAATTAGTAGATACACCTTTCTTTTCCAAAACCCACCAATAATAAAACTCTAGAGAACCCTATCATAAATTTTCCTTAAGTCAATAAAAATCATATGCAAATGTTTCTTTTTCTCCCTATACTTTTTCATTAATTATCTTAATAAATAAATAACTTCTATGGTTGATCTTCTAGGCATAAAATCAAATTAATTTTCAAAGATATTTGTTTCAAACCTTATCCAACTTTCGATAAATCTTTCTCAAACTTTCATAATATGACTCATGATTTTAATTCCTCTATAATTTGGACAATTTTGTTTGTCTCACTTATTCTTGCAAATTGACAAAAAAAAATTTCCGTTCATCAGGCATCTTTCTGAATCTCATAATTTTGTTAAATAAGCTAGTTAACCAAGCTATTCCCTTATCCCCTAAACTTTTTCAAACCTCAATAGGGATACCATCAGGTCTCATACTTAAATATTTTCATCTTCTTTAATGTGCTTTTTACTTAACTAGCTATAATTTTACAAACAAATCTAGATTATTAAAAATCTACCACGATTATTTATCATTAGATCGAAGTCCTATGTGGAATATTCATTAAATAAATTATAAAAATAATTTCTTCATCTTTTCTTAATCTCGTTATCATTAACAAGTATTATTCAATCTTCGTCTTTAATGCATCTAATATTACCTAAATCCTTTTACTTTCTTTCCCTAGCTTTAGCAATTCAATATATATCTTTTTCACCTTCTTTAGTACTTAATTTATTATAAAAATTATCATAAGCTTTATATCTTGCTATCCTAATTGCTTTGGAGCTGAACCACTTTATATCTTGGATATTTGAATATACATTAAACAAATTTTGGAGCTTAACACTTCCTAACATACCATAAAAATGTTGTAGAGCTACTTATGCGTATTTACAAAGTATTCCTCCAGAGGAATGTTGCAAATTTAAATTGATTACAGTTTCATTCAATTCAAGACCTGTAAATCAAGCCAAATGTGGATTTGGATTATCTTAACAAACTTAAATATGATTGGCTTATGTAGAGTTACTCAACTGCAAATAATAGTAGATGATAGAAAAAGTTGTCAGCATCACAATCATCCTCACTGGTATCACAATCCAAGGAGTTTTGCTTAAGCTAACTATATAGTGAAATTTCAAAGCATGTTATGATAGGCCAAGACACTTGCTCCTCCATGTTCCTGGAAGAATGAGACTTCAAGTAAAAGACCTAAATGACGGGTCAGATCTACCCGACTTGGTGCAGCTTAAGCTTATGTTACAGTGGTACCTCAGGATGTCTTAGGTCTCTTAAAATCATCAAGACGTTAAAATTCATAAGTTCAAATACACAAAGAAACAGTTGGAAAAGAAAAAAGCATGAGTTAACTAACAAATTTTAGTAGGAATTGAAAGGTTCCTTCTATAAACAGGCGAAGTTCCTGACAAACAGTTACATGACCTACTCACCAGTAGGTTCCCTGGTCACTTTTTGTCTTATAAATATTCCGGTTACATTCTAATCAAAACCAACCTCATCCTTAATGGAAAAGTTGGCTAAGAGATAATCATATCAGTTTCAAGACAATAAAGTCAAACATTTGGGCAGTAATATCTTACCCTTTCAGAGACATATAATTGTCTTTCTAGGTCATGAACAAACATCAAAACACAACAGATTTCAGAACATAATTTATGGTGTCTTCATGTCAAGAGTAAGTTGAATGCTGAAAGCATAGTTCGCATAACTGCAGAGAATTCAGTATAATTGTAAAGTTGAAGCAGCATGGATAAACCCTTGTGATTTCTAAAGGACACATCCCTGATATTGCTTGAGGCAGCATAGTTAGGTTCATAAGTTGAGAACGTGTGCCACAAAGTAACTACACCAAGCCTGCCCAACATGGTTTAAAAGTTGGTCCAAAGACAGTCAACACAGACCTAACCATGCTTTATTAATCTGAATACAAATAAAAAGAACCAGAAGGGGAAAAAAATCTGTTAGGTATCCCTTTAAATTCAAATGACTTGGACAAAAATCTGGTTATTATACTATCTTCCTTCCTATTTAATCACATACTATTTAATCATATATTAGGAAAACCTTCTAAATCATGATGTTGTTTACACCATTTCTATCCAACCCTTAGATAACCATAACTCTACCAGGATGTGCCATAAATAACTGTCTGTTACATGACCTTATTCCTGCACTTATTCCTATCGGCTTCTGAAGATCAGCTCTGGTCAGACTAAATCAATTTTCTCTTTTCCCCTTCAATAAGCATCCTCCACTATGACTCAATAGAAGTTACATTTTTTCATAAATAACTAAAAGCAACACTGATATTCAAATCAATCTTAAACATTAGATATAAGGTTACAGAAACAACAAAGTATACAATGAATTCTATGATAACAAATGTCCAGGACCTATCTGCCATCAGTGTATGTTATAGGACAAGATAAACAACCTAGAAAGCAAACTTAAGAGATGCTCCACAATGCTACAATAAGCATCATTGATGATAGAACAGAGAAAGTAGGCTTCTAAAGAAGCATAACAAGGAGAGGTCATGCAACTGGAAAATTATGTCACTCTGTATTCACTGAAAATCTTAAACAAATGACTTTGCCATTTGTGTCCATCAGAATTTAAAATGAAACCAAGTATTCCAATAATCCAAAGTACATTTTTAATTAACATGGTTAAGCCATCTGAACCTGCTATAAAGATCTAGATGAAAATAAGGCGCTTCATGGTTACAAAGTTTAGGCTCATGCAGGCATCAGCGAATGCTTTCATATGATACTAAAATTGATTAAAAAAATCAAAGATGAAGGGAAATGAAAAAATATCACCAAACTATGTTTATCACTAAGATAGGATGAGCTGACACAGTCCAAGGACTAACAAAAAAAATCAGCACATTGAGTTTGATAGAACTTTCACTATATGAGTAACAGATATATTGTGACTATTGACTAGTGAGGCTTTAAATATATTATTAGTCCTTTCTGTAGCCTTACAAGTGGGTAACAAACCAAACATCATCTTTACTCCAATAACTTAGACAGAGGACACAAAAAAAGCCTTTTATATTTTGGCACACATAATGATGTTGGGATATCTCATGATAACACAAAAATCAACAATAAATAATGATTATAACTGTATGCAATTAATAGCAGATGAATACTATAGAATCCTGCAATACCATAATAAAAATGTACAATAGAGACAAGATGATATAGGTGATACACTGATAGGAAGGAAGAGCTGAACATTTGAGTATCAGTTGCCCAGTAATAACCATGTCAAAGTAGTCCACAGGTACAAGTTGACAGTATTTACCATTGGTATGACTCACACCAAGAGCAAGAAGAACTTCAAGGTTTGTGGGATCAACTTCTTGAGCACGCATCATGGCTGCTATAGCCTGAAACAAAAACAGGACCGAAAAACTAACACAAAACATCATATTTCAGGTCATGACAATGATATATTGTTTGCCTCCTCTCAAAACAATGACACAAAACTAGTTTGATTAAAAAAACTACTTAAGTAGCCTGTCATGAGGGAAATAAATAGGGAGGCATTTTAATTCACATTAATTGTTCATCAATATTTCAGTTCCTTTACTGCAATAAACTGCTAAGATCCATCAAATTTCATGACACTAACGAAAAAGATAAACTGCTTAGTTAGTTAAGTTGCTGTATGTCAGAATGATAAACATTCATGTTGTTTCCTATAAAATATCATTTACCATCAGATACTAAAGGGGGGAGATTTCCTATAATTAACAGCAGTACCTAAACTACATCTTTCAACATCAACCCTGGAAATACATGCACTGAGACATGCTCTACATATGAATATTTCTAAAGGGGAAAAGTCAAAAAGTACAGACCATTGTTTGTACTTAACACTGTCGAAGGTAATATCACTAATCAAAACAAACCATTGTTTGTCATTGTTTTGAATAATAATTCATCCTTGTCTCTCTTTGCACAACTAATCCTATTTAACTAGATGTACCCATTAACAGATAATTTAATACATGAATGTGGAATGTAAGTATTAAACAATTGGGGATTCATCAATAGACAAATTCTAGGATTTTGTGTTCTACTTAGAGTGAAAGAAAGACAATTAAAGTAAAAGAAAAAGGAAGCAAATGTCAAGCAAAAGGCTATATACAGATTCAACCTTCAAAGGTAAGACTATCACCTGTTGGTCATCATCATTCTCTGCATGTGTTATTCCAAGCAACCTCCAGCCTTCAGCATTGTCAGGATTCTTCAATACTTCAGCCTCTAGTGCAAGAACAGCTTCACTTAAAAGGCCTTTGCGGAAGAGCTCCTGCCCTTCCCTCAAAGGATTGGGGTGTCCAACATAAGGATTCATATCAGAAAATACATAAACTCCTCTAGAAGCACCAGAGTGTTGTTTGGAAGCCAACAGTTGTTCATCCAAGAAACTGCATAAAGAACAAAATGACTTTTTTTTTATAATTTATGATTCAAAAAAAGAGGACTCTGGTATAACAAAAAAGAAGATCATCCAAAACCAATGTCTTAAGATTAGAAGCACAGTAGTAAAAAAATAAAAACACATATTAAAAGTACAATTCAAAAAACAGAATCTATATCAAAAACAGATAGTAAGAACCTCCAGACTGTAACAGATTTAAAGATATAAAAAAATTAAATAGCAAAAGGATCCGAAGTAACTTTACTTTTCATACGTATTTGCCCAATCATCAGCAGTACTGTCTCCTAGAGCCCCTTCAGCAACCTGCTGTCCAAATTCCTCCGCCCAGTCCTGGACGTGCAATTTGGAGAACTCATTAACCCACTGATCATCAACTCCCTGCTGCTGATTTTCCTTAACAAACTCATTTACCCACTTATCTGTTCCTTGTGGAAGCTGAAAAAGACAAGAATCTTAGTATCAGCAAATGAGGAGAGGGTAGTAATTAAATACAAGCCACAAACACTTTGCTACTATTAAGGAAAATAGTTAACCTAAGCGAAACTCAAAAAGCTTAGATTGTCATCACTAACAATATACAGCCAATAACGAGTGATTTTACACACTGGATGAGAGCAGGAAGTAAAAATTGCACTGGGGCATAATATTTCTTTCATTATTCAGAAATGTTAACTAGAGACTGAGCTGAATTAGCCTTACGTCTTGGTGCACAAATTGATCAGCCCAAGTACTAGAACCAGCATTATACTGTGCTTGATATTCATCAGCCCAATTATCAGTGACGGAACCAGTAGCTGGTTTGATTTGATTCTCATCAACTATTAGCTCACCACGGCTCATCTTTGATACAAACTGGAGGAACTTTGAGTTCTTACATAAAAGACAAGCAAACAAATGCAATCAGGTGATTACGGGAACTGGAGATAATATAAAAATGACAACAAATAAACTAACAACAATAACAACAAGTTACACTGTCCCAACTATTTGGGGTCAATATATGGACCTTTCCAGCCATTTTTTGTAAAGCAACATCTTTCACAATAACAAATAGAGCATTGGGATATATTGAGATTCTTGCCATTTATTAATGTGAAAAGCTCTACAAGAATATGATATCCATTTAAAAGTGAGTATTTTAACTGACCTCTATGGATAACATTAAAGAAATTATACTATTGATTTTAGTTCCAGTTTCAGCCCCTGGATGCAGGAGCTCTAATCATTCCAGATAAGTTTTGGCAGTTTAAATGGATAGAAATCAGTATGAACAATATTCTTTCAAATAATATGTTAGAAAAGTTAACTTGATATAAAATAAAACTGACAGGTTCAGAATCAGTTTGGTGGGTCCACTGGTTTGGATTGTCTGTCACAACAGCTCAAACCTCCTCCAATATTCAATATATGACTAAATTGGAGGTGTTACAATCATTACAATACAATGGGGTCAACATGGCTCAATACACTGAAAGTCTGAAACAACCCATTCCTACAAATTTTAACCCTTAGTTTGGAGCTGAATATATATTGTTGAAAACATATTGTCCACTGGAACAACCCATTCCTACAAGGGCAAGCACCCTCCTTCATTTTCCCAATTCAGCAACTATCAGGTCTATGAACCCTGTCCCGCCAAACCCAACTGGGCATCCTTAACTTGTCCCAAAAGTTCCTTGACTCCTTTGCTTTTAACCACACTATATTACTATCATCCTTGCCATAGTATCCCTGCCTGAAGCCTACTCCACCCCAGTGAAAGAAGTGATGAGAGTTCTAAACCACAGTTGCCATTCTCGGTGCTCTCCAGTGCTGCCATAACAGAGGAACAGAGATGTTGCTCCTATGGCTCCCATTCCTACAAATTTTAACCCTTAGTTTGGAGCTGAATATACATTGTTGAAAACATATCATCCACTGGAACAACCCATTCCTACAAGGGCAAGCACCCTCTTCATTTTCCCAATTCAGCAGCTATCAGGTCTGTGAACCCTGTCCCGCCAAACCCAACTGGGCATCCTTAATTTGTCCCAAAAGTTCCTTGACTCCTTTGCTTTTAACCACACTATATTACTATCATCCTTGCCATAGTATCCCTGCCTGAAGCCTATTCCACCCCAGTGAAAGAAGTGATGAGAGTTCTAAACCACAGTTGCCATTCTCGGTGCTCTCCTGTGCTGCCATAACAGAGGAACAGAGATGTTGCTCCTATGGTCCATTTTTAGGGTGGATGAAATATATGTTCGAGTCATTAAGCTAGGATATGTCAGTCCTGGGATTTTTCTTATATAAGCTAGGCTGACCTATAACTAATGCTTTTTGCCTTGGGCTTGAGCTGGATCAAGCCTTTTAAGCAGTTGGATCAGGCCAAGTTGTTATACAGACAAGCCAAGGCTCAGCCTGTTATCAGCTTTCATATGATCTCAGTTGTTGCCAGCCCCATCATGAACTCATTTTTATGCTGTTCAGGGGACCTAAGCCCAAAAGACATTTAAGATTTACGAGAAGGTGCACCATTTATTATTATGTATATGCAATGACCTTACTGAAAAGAAATTATATTAAACAATAAGAACTGCAACTTTGTGTCTGAATAACAGCATCATACATAAAGCTGCTTACCTGAAATTTTGGATCAGTATTTTGTGCTAATGTATGTGCAAGCATACGTGATTGTTCCATGGCTGCTATATGAGACATATTTGCACCTCTCACCTGACCAACCGATGCCAACTGAGATTGTTCCTACAAGCAGAAACAGAACTGTGAAGGCTAAGCACATAACCAAATAAAGATGAGCATTGAACTATCTGATGCAGTTCTATGCTAAAGGAGTAAGGATAACAATATGCAAATATGAGTCAATGCTTAAACAGAAGTGAAGCATGACAATTATCTAGTATTGGTCATCTACCTTATCGAACACTGTAAGAAGCCACCTCTAGCATTGTTCTCAATTAATCAGCCTAGGTGCCGATAGTTTAAGTATAGTCATCACTATATAAACATGGCTATTTAAACTTCCTTTGGCCTTCGCCTTGACTGAGATAAATATATAGCTGGGTTCATCCCGGACTCAATGAGTTTTGATGAGAATACAACTAATGTAAAAGTCCTTGGGAACAACATAATCTATTCTTTATTAACTAAACAGGAGGCCTACAGCCAAACAATCAATAAGACCAATAAGATGGTCAGTTAGCAGATGAGAGTTCTACAGGCAATCATAGTTCACAAAGGTTGCAAATGTTTGGCAGTTTCAATGGTCAGATGCAAACTGATTCAACTTCTTGTGAAATGATATCAAACATTAAGGGTACAACATGAAAAACCAGATTAGACAAGTGGCAACGACAAACCATGAAACTTGCAGTAGGATATGTCAACTTAAGAGGAATTTGTCTGTCTTAACTTGACAGATTGTAACAAAATGGAAACTAGTAAATGTTCATAAAGCAGCTGCAGTAGAGCGGGAGGTCCATCTACCACATAGAGCATATGCCAGTATGTGGGTGCATGTGTGGTTTGTATTAAAATATTCATGAAATATAGACCAGGTACAAATAAGAAAGAACTTGTTCAAAAAATGAATAGATTACTATATGCTGTGGGCATGCTTATCTCTTGAAATGATACATGCCTCTTGTGGAGCTATGTGGGTCACAAGGTCAGATATGCAGGCGAACATAAACCATGAACTTTGATATTTAGCTAGACCAAATTATCTTTTAAAAAATATTCTGGGTGATGTCACCTCTAGCAGACCTGATATGCAATGGATCTGATGAGCAAGGCTCATATACATGTAAATCCTATTATGTGAAAGACCAAATCACCCTAAAAAATTCTATGGGTGCTCCAGTCTAACTAAAAAACATTGTTTCAATCATAGTTCACACATATGCAGACTGCATATGCTGTTGCAAAGGCATATGTGTCTGTATATACAGCTGCATTTTCATGTACGACCAAATACACAAGATTTATCAACAAAGAACCAATACTTTCTAGAACATTGTGTGTAATATATTTATCAGCAACAGAGAATGTTTGAACACGAATCTGAAAAAGAAAATAATGAGTCTTAGAATTGGTTATTCTAGTAATTTAAAATCAATCTGGAATTCTAGAAGTTAATAAGACAACATGTTTAAGTCATAATAGAGTCAGCTGTCATTAGCTCAGATTTGGATCCATATCTAACACCAATGTAGACAAAGGATCCAAATAAAATCTCAGAAAGACAAAGGTGTAGACACAATTACCATTGAATTATAGATCACATTCCGAAAGAGATTTGGCTCAGAACTAACATGCATATTGCTTACACATAATGATCTTGTTATAACTAAAATGGAACCATTATAACAGAATGCGAATGGGCCCCACATTATTCGTATGGGTACGACAAGTGCGCCATGCTTATACATGGTTGCACCCATATTTGAATTGAGCCCCGCACAAGTAAGAATGACACCATATTGATGCCACATTGAAGTCACATCAGTATCATGTTGGAACACCTATGTAACACATCAATATCACATCAACACCATGTCATCACAATGTGTCTGTCACATCAGTCTAATGTCAACACAACATGAAATGTAAAGTGAAGCAGTTAAAAATACAGAACTGTTTGACATAACAAAGAGGCAATTAAAGCATACAACATAGGTGGAACAACCATCACAAACAATCAATACTTAATATAAATAATACACATCACAAACAACTGCTGCATTAATATAAATTATATCTATCTAATGGATCTAATTCTGATTTTCTTATTCAAGATATTTATCTAGTTATGTCCAAAAAAAACCCAATAATATTTGGAATACATGATTATTAATGGATCCTACTGTAGTGATTTGCAACAAAGAGACGTCAGATTCAGGTTAGGTATTAGAGGTGCCAAGGTCCGTTGAGACCCCTAGAGCATGCATTTTAGAAAATGTAATTAAGTGACAATAACCCAGCATTAGAGCAAAGGAAAGTATGATATAACGAAAAGAGATACTGCAAGAAATAGTATAAGAAAATAAACACAAATTAGTGACTGTAAGCTGTATAGCAAAGCAGAAACCATCAATAAGCAAGAACAAAAACATAAATTTTCATCAATTTCAAATGTCTTAATTCAAGTAATTCTGAAGAGAGTCCAGGTATGCCAATTCAAGCCCATGAAAAGGTGAAAGCCATCGTCTTCCTTACCCACATTTTCCCTAGCGTACCACATTTCTTAAAGAATTTTAAGAATAAATTATCAAACTTCAGATAATGAGTGGAATTAATCCAAACTCTAACGAAAGTGCAGTCACCACAGTTCTGACGTTAAAAACACCCCAACAAAGTCAATATGACTTCAATCGCCATTATGTGATGTTATAACAGAGACGTGAAATTTTTATGCCTATTTAGCTCTGTGACTATTAACAAGTTTCGGCAACATCCTTTTTTGGCAGTAGAATGTTCATAAGATCAGTTGAATAGAGATATATACTTGGCAAAAGTCATTACATGCTCAAACTCTGATGCCCAACCATTGTTGCCATGTAGTTGTTCAAAGGAGTGGGCCCATGCCTCTGGATCTCCATTTTCCCTTTGTCGAGCAAATTCTGAAACCCATTTATCAGCAGGATTAGGCATCCCAGATCTTAAGGCACCTTGAGACTCAGTCCAATATTCCTCCAGCTCTGGATATGATCCACGTATAGGTCCCCTAAGCCGCTCATTGCCATCAATATCTAGAGAGTGTAACAAAGCATTTACCTGGAAAAGATATCTGGTTAGAAATTAGATGAGCAAAGAAATTGGAGGCACAGAACTGAAAGTGCTGGACAGTAAATGCAGAACAAAGAAAGGTAAGAACGAAACGAAATTCTCTTGAAGCTTATCTCGATAATATAAGCTATGCAAAGAGGAAAAGAGACAAATCCAGCTTGCAACTACTGGATATTTGAAACATCCTAATGCCATTATCTAAATGAGAATATGACAAGCAAACTTATCTGCATAACATGAATTGGAATGAAAATCAAGAATAATCAACTTCACAATAGATAAGAAAGATAAACCTAACTGACATCAATATCATCATTGTTGTAATATATGAAATGAGAGAAGGAAACTCAAGCAATTACCTGTGCATTAATGTACTCTTCACTTTTATCAGCAAAAATATGGTGTGCCATTATGAAGCTACGGTCACGTATGCATTGTTTGTCACCTTCAGATAACCCAAGAACTGGTAATGCTGCAGGACGAAATGGAACACCTGCACGACCACTATCAACAAAGGAGTGGAGAAATCTAGATAAAACTCCTTGTGGTGGCCCTGCAAAGAAAAGATTTATTTACACATTATAATGAATTTGGTATATTTGAATATTCTTTTTGTTTCACAATTTTAGTTAATAAGGTCCTAGTGTAACATCAAAAGCTCAAGATGATTTGTGCAAGCGCACCAATTTCTGTATATGCATTGCTCAAAAGTCAAGCATCAAAATTAGTTATAAGCATGATCAGCAAAAGATTCAATAACTAAGAAAAGAACATTGCAATCAAATTAATCATATACATATAAAATAAAAATAACCTCAAATATAGAGAAAGAAGAAAATTAATAACTGGATATGAAATGGGGTTTTGAGTTTTGTACGTCAAATGAAAATTAAATAACTGGAAGAAAATTAATATTTTCAGTATTAGCAACTCTTATATGTAAACTGTTAGGACCAAAAGGTTGACGAAGTAAATGACTCATAGAGCAACTATTTTCCATAAGGGTGGCATGGTATACACAAGTTGTAATCATACATTATTTGATCTTTGTCATGTCAATCCAAACAAGTGCATGCCAGCAACAGCAACACATAGCTAAGGGCACTAAAATGACAAAGCAAGCCTGGGCAGCTCAGGACATGGGACATCAAGCCTCATGCTTTCAATTGCAACTGACACCTTATTCTAGTCACAAATTTGAGGAATTAGGATCCTTCCTTGCTTCTGGAGGAACAGGAATGCATTGTACAGTCCTTTGAGATACACATCTTGTAGGATTTTCTTGTGTTCATAAACATAACACAAGTATTGGAGCTCAGCATTTTCCGCTTTTTAGCACCCTAATTAACACAATCTGTGAAAAATGTGTCCTTATGAATTCGCTTAAATATGTGAGTAAAGAAAGTTAAAATCCCAAAGCATCTTAACATGACAAACTATTTCCATGCGTCTTCCACTCAGTCAAACTCGTATGAGGTACTACCATCCAATAGGATACAAATATTTTCACAACTAATCTCATCTCACTAGTCACAATAATAATCACAGTGTGAAATATATAAATTTACCAACTGTTTTTCACATCTGCAAATTTAGAATGATAAAAAAAAGGCCAAAATTATCAATCAAATTATAATGATTACTAAATTGTCAACAATTATTGTTAAACACTACCTGAAACTAGCAAAATTTGACATATGTGTGTGTTTAGCATTCAGTCTCATTTTAAACTTTGAAGTTTGAACGTTGTTGCAGTTTGATGAATCATCCAAACAGGAACACATCCAAGTAGAACTTTTCCTGGGTCTACAGATAAATGGTTTTGTAATTTAATAAACTTAGTGGTAGGGTGATTCTGCACAAAGAGCAGTCATAAAATATATTGCATTGATATATTGGAAGGTTGCTGCAAATAATCTAAGAAGAATCCTTTCCTTGGAAAATTGTGTACACAAGCACAAGCATTATGATGATGAATAAGGGCCAAAATAACCGTTTTTGTGTAACTTATTCAATGCCAGTACTTCTGTCATCGTGGATTACCAAGCCAAAAACTCTTCCAATCTCAAAACTGTCTCGAGTATAAGGAGACCAAATAATGAATTATGAATGCCTACATTTTGTTGATCTTAGGCCAAGTTTGTATATGTGACACTAACTAAGGTTTGACAAAAGGAGGTGACTTCTACATGATTAGATCTTACTGCACTGAAATGAAGGAATTAATACAACAACACGCATTCAACTTCTGCTTGCTCATTTTGGAAAAGATCCATCTAGGTCTCTCATCACAAGCAACATGATAGAATCATTGCAGATAAAAATAAATAAATAAACAACACATTAACCATTTACTTTCCTTCACAAATGGCATTTGGGTACTTTTAACCCATGAAATTGTCCTGATAAACTAAACAATTTACCACCATGAGAGGAAATAAGTACTGACTGGCAATAACATGAAAGGCACAGTTTGCCAAGAGATATGTGCAAATTGGTCAGAGAGCATACACAGATACCTAAAGTAACAACTCCATTAAGCAAGCATTAGAAAAAAATAAAGCAACTACTTTATCAAAATGAGAGAATGAGCAAGAGCCTTCAAAGCACAAGAACAAGATCATGTGTTGAGGAGTGATGAACTAATAAGACTCTTGTCGCATAACATGCTCAACTGCTTGTTGCAAGTATAATTCAAGTAAGAACACAATTAAAATTTACTCCAAAGAACAACACACAATGTTATCCATTACCCAAAATCTGAAAGAACAGCTTTTAGACATACCATCCCAAGCTGGTGGAAGCATAGAATTAGCACCACGATTGTAGATTTGTTCAAACTCCTGGAACTGAGCTTCAATCTTTCCACCCTGGGTTTGAAGAGCTGGAGGTTGATGAATTTCATTCCAAGCATCAGCAAGGACCCCATGGTCAGCAGTGCGGAAACCAGCAAGGAACTCATAGTTCTGTGATTGAAGGTCAGTGTTGCTAGCAAAGCATCTAGAAGATGAGCAAGAAATAATAAAAAAACAAGAACTAACCTGCCCAACTGGTTGATGATGCTGTTGACCCTCAGTCTCTAAGCCTGGAATTGTTGTCAAAGGAGCTCCAGTTCTGAAGTCGGACGACGGACCAGGCACATTGACTGCTGATCCAGGTAATCCTTTCAACTCCTACAAAGCATACCTTCCATCGGATCAGTAAACATGGTGGCATAATTGATTATAGACTGTAAAAGAAGTATATCTCAGTTATCCAAAGGCCATCAACTGAAATACGCTACATCACAAAGCACTTGTTTCCCGATTCAGATATGACAAGACGCCTGACAAACTGGTAAAAAAGTTCAATGTTTACTACTAATTTTGTATATATATGAACAATAATGATCCTTGTCTTAACAAAATAGGTTGAACTTCATATTAATGAAGAAATAAATGGAGAAAGGGACTAGCTAAATGTGCCTGTGAACCACTGAGCCGATACATTTGATAATTGTGGATCTTCACAAGGCCCAGAGATCAAAATGTCTAGATATATAGTTTTTCCCATATCCACCATTACAATGCATCCAGACTTATTAAAAATACTATGTAGAAATAAAGAATTATGAAATGAAAATTGACGTATACAGTTCTGTAAACAAGATTTAATCACTTGCACCAAGAACAACACTAGGTAGTTCACAAACATTTTTAGCATCACACAATTGTGTGAAGATGTATTCCTCACGATTATATTAGTTCTATAAAAATGAATCGTGTGTGTCTATATATTTATCCTACAACTGTTTTGCCTATGCATTTGCTTAACTTATGCTGCTGAACACAACCCTACAGATCTACTGCTGTTAATTTGGAGGCTTTATGCTACAGAATCTATATATCATTTCAACATCCACCGGATGCATTCTAAAGTTGTAGATAAGTTGCAAGACTAAAAACGAGGTGCCTTCTAAAACTTCACACCAGATATGACCAAGACATGATAGCTTGCGCTCTAAAACTAATTTTTCCTTTATTACTAACACCATTAATTCTCCGTAATACAAAACAAGAATTAAAATGCAAATCGAGCCACTTATCCAATTAGCGAGAAGAGTTAAAGGATTATGCCCAAAAAGTTCTATGTGGGGACTTATGAGGGGAAACAATTCTTTAGATTTAGGGCTACCAGATATTGGAGGGAATTAGACTACTTTCATCACTTATACAAACATGCCAATTTTTATTTAGAAGAAAGCAAAGGGCGATGTTGACCCTACCCCAATTTCCAGATCAACTCAAAGAAGTGAGGAACTTCAAGTACGAAAGTAACTTTTTACAAGGCAAACTACAAGAGAAGGAGTCCAACACGTGGATATATAAAAAAGAACCACAAAGTACGAGTTAAATTCCGACAAGAACACCAAACGAACATGAAATTTTCGGGGAAATGAACCAAGAACCACAGTGCAAAGGACCAGTTCGATTCCGATACGAGTAGCAAACACACAAAGATTTCAAGAAAATGAACCACCAAACTAGTTCGGGAACCACAAACGCCAAGGGTAAGAAATAGCTCAAAGGAAAGAGGAGAAGAAATCGAGGGGGACCTGGGTCTTGGATGACGATCCAAGAATCGCGTTCGCGAGGGCGCCGAAAGGATTCGAAGACGAGGCGGCGGTGCCGGGGACAGCGCACGCCGCCCCGCCGGTGACAAGATCCCTCATCGCCATCGCTCTTCCTCTTCCTCTCGCCTCCGCCTCCCTGCCCCCTTCGCGCCCTCCTCTTCGATTCGATCCGAAGAAAACCCCAAACACTCGACGGAGGGCGACGAAAGCTCTCGAGCTCTAATCCCTCTCCGGTTTCTTGGAAACGTCACGGGACCAGAGATGAGATGAGATGCGATGAGAGATACCGCGGTTCGTTCCCCTGGCAAGACATATGATAAGTCAATAACACTTTTATATTGTCGCCGCGAAGACGGAAGCAGTCGGGTCATCTTCCTGGGTTGGTTGGTCCTCACCGACTCAATTCTCATCGCGATCATATATTGGGTTTACCTTAAGAGACCTATTTGCAAGTGCCCGAGGATGCTGATCGAACGGTTGATCTCGTGAGCAAGTGATAGATGCACGGCTGGTGATTGGATAAGGATAGGGAGGCTGGATTCGTGTGCTGGGCGTCTTCTGCAGGGGGGACGCACAGCTGTCTCGAGACCGTCCATCACCAGCTAGTGGGTCCCACAGCAAGATCACACGGGCGGGCGAGCGAGCGAGCGAGCGAGCGCGCGTGGTGGAGCCGCGATGACGACAAGAGTAAATTCGAGGTGGGCCATCCACGCCCATCAACTGCGGCCCGATCCGTGTCGGGCCGAGCCCATATTGCACCCGGTGAACTAATGCCCATGACTTGTGTGTGTTTTCGTTGCAAACAGGATGCCGAAAGCTTTTCTCTTTAAGGCAATGCCTAATACGGTGTAATTAGATTTCTCATGGAAGGCGTCTGGTAACATTATCGTATCTCAATAATTCATAAGTATGGCATCCTAATATTAGTAATAAAGATATTAAGAAAGAACATATTAGGAAGACCGATTACCGATAATATATTATGATGATACTCTCAATCATTGCAACCATAAGAATATATTATTATGATTCTATCAATCTAGCTATGATTCTGTTCGTCAAAATATTATATATAGTATTTATTGATCACAATTCAGAAGTTTTGAGAAACAACATTTCGTCACTCGAGAAGATATGCATTAGTATATATCGATGTTCTATAGTCATCAAGCTTTGTTAGATTCAATCGTTACTAGAAAAACTCTTTATCATTCTCTCTGAACCTTCGATTGTATATTATGACAACACCAAAGAAACTTATCGATATGTTTAATATGATATTTCATTTAGGAAAAACAATGAGTTACATGTCCTTTCTCATTCATCATCACTCTTACCGATTGGAATCATCGACACTTTCTTCCATTTCTATCCAAGATTAATGCGGAAGTATCGTCTCATAAGGATATATTAGAAATAAAGATATTAGAAAAAAAAAATATTAGGAAGAAGGATCATCTAATATCATGATAATATATTATTGTTATTATTATATTACAAAAAGTGATATATTAGAAATGAAGATATCAAAAAAGAAAAAAAAAATTCTCTCCATCATACAAACCATCATAATATATTATCACTATATTACAAGAAACGATATATTAGAAATGAAGATATCAAAAAAGAAAAAAAAAAATTCTCTCCATCATAGAAACCATCATAATATATTATCATTATACTCTTGATTACAAGGATTAACGATTCTCTCTTCGTCACATTATTGTTTATATTTATTCTTGATCAGTAAATTTCTCACACTTTTCTTGTTTTACAATGTATATATTTCGACATGAAAACTTAAGGTTTGTCTTCTTACACCTAACACGAAAATGAGGGCTCCATCATCAGCGTAGACAGTTTGCCATATTTGTCGACGTCGGAGTCGTCGAATGGTGCCCATCTCCTCCAACCACGTAGAGGGCAACAGGACCATACATATAGGCGACGCAAGAGTTGTGTGGATGCCATCCTTTTCAGCATCAATGGTCGACACTCGATCGGCCATGATGGAGTCACATTTGTTTCCGCAATCATCTGATGCATCTCGTCGTGAGGCGCGTGGATGCAAAATGAAGTCCATTTTCTCTTTGATGCAAGTGCTGCACTACAAGGACTTACTTACTACATGAGTGCAACACGAGGGACGTCCTTAATCGATGATTCTTCACTCTTATGCCGTCCTGTGTTTTTGTGGTATGTACAACAAATTCTGATATATATATATATAATAGAAATTAATAAGTAAATTATAAATAAATAAATGAATGCATGTAATCCTACCAAAAAAAATTCATATGGCCCAAATATATAATAAATAAAAATATAAAATTTAAATAAATAAATAAATAAATAATATCTTATATAAAATATAAATTATATTGATCTCTCGCTAAATCATTTTGATAATATTATAATTTTAGATAAAGTGGCATGACACTCTCAAATAAATAAAAAAAAATAGTACCGTAAAGTACTAATGTTATTCTGATATAAAATTACATCCAAGTTAGATAATATTTTTTTTAAAATTTGTTTATTAAATGCTAATCTATATTTAAAGTAAATATTAGATCCTTAATATATATCTCAAATATATTCCCAAACATAGTCAAAATTATTACCTTAATCTAAAATTATTTTATAAAAATATGAGATAATATAATCATAAAAAGCGGCTTTTAAACCTCTCCGGAAATGACTCGAGATATTGAACTACTGAAAAATGATTTTGAGACATAGACGATCCAATCATGTCACTCTCCGTCAAACGTCTTGTCATTCTGATAAGTTGATTCAGCGTGTTCATACGTACACTGAAATGTCGACTGAGAGTTCCGTCGTGATGTGGTGAATTCTGTTCAACGCGTTCATACGTAAGAATTTGATTGTCTACAACATGCCCTTCTGCTATCCCCCTTCTGGCATGTGGTCGAGGCAAAGTCTGTCATCAATCAGATTTAGGTGAGGTGAGGCAAAGTCTGTCATCAATCTGAAGTTACAACTTTGCCTGCCATTTCCGAAGCAAATCGCCACCACAAATTAATTAGGTGCAGAGCTAAGTTTTATTGGCGACAATGTTATCGATACATGCCAGCATACTGACCAAATGCGGTGATTCACCACGTACGCATTTTTATTGCATTAAAGGATACATACATACTTGTATTAATTTGCGTGCATGCTCGTTCACCGCTCTCAAGCTTTTTTCTTCAAGGCAATGACCATAACGGTGTGCTTGGTTTTCTCTTTGAGGAGATGCCTCGCAACCTTGTCGGCATACAGTGAGAATAGCTCATCGAGTATGGCATCCCCGAAATGATGTGCGATCAAGGATTCCGACACAGCCCGTACACACTTCGCCACGTTCTTCCCGTTCAGTACATTGTCGAATACGATATCGTCGTCGTCGGTGTCATCGAACGGGTCCCAGTTGCACTCAAAAATCTGTGCTTGTTCCAGATCAAATAAACCTTCGTCATGGATCACTGCCTTCACTTCCTGCATTGAGGGTGTATATATTGGCAGATTGAAGGCGTCCAGTTTATCTTCTGATACGATTCCCTGAATTCAATAGACACATGACTCGGGGTGGTCAGTTTTGTTCTTGCCGCTTCATAGTGGGACAGAAAAGATCGGATATGACGACGCTGAGGAGTTCTAGTTGAAGATTGGAGGTATACGTACCTGTGAGACCATGGCATTAAGGGCCTCCGCTAATAGTCCCCACATATAGCTTAGCCCGCCATTGGCTGGCTCTTTGTTTCTTCTTCCTAGGAATGTTAATACCATTCCCCCTCCGATGCTTAGTTCCATGTAACGAGATTTGAGAAACGTGGAGAAGTCCCTCCGGTGTTGTTCTTGGTACGCTTTCACGACCTGGGGTGGGCTGTTCTCTGCAATATAGATGTTGCCCTTGTTCAGCGGAACACCCTGCACACTCTCGAGACCTTGTGGAACCTAAGACACATAGTTCATGATCAGTAGTAGAACATCAACACAGTGCAACACCGCAAGCATGACATGAGAAAGCACAGTCGTGATCGACCTGAGAGAGCCACATGAGACAGTAGTTAGAGTGGAAGAAGTGAACAGTGTTACGCGGGAAAAGCCTCCCGTAGAAGGAGCCGGGCATGCCCACAACGTAATGAGGCACGAGCAGGTCCCCCTTCTCCTCCTCCATCTTCTTCTCGTATCTTTCCAAAGACCGGAAGACATTATTGAAATCATTTCCCGGGAGGTCGTTCAAGAAGAACTGGATCTCCGGTGGCTTCTGTTCCAGTCTTCGACGTAGGTCGCCGACGATGCCAAGCACCTCAGAGACCACAAGAAAGGTGTTCGGACCCGACGAACAACCGAGGTCGACGACGACCATCCTCTCAGGGAGCAGCGTCTGGTACAACTCAGCTATGGCGGTCTCCAATATGGGCTTTGTTCTATAAAGCGCTTTCTCCTGAATACAAACACAGTAAGCAACTCAGTAAACCGAAGATTGATTCAACTAATAACACTACTTCGAGGAAGACGACTAACTTGAAGTCTGGAATTAGTGGCGTAGCTGGTTTCTCCGGCTCCTCCAACCATATGAAGGGCTTGCTCTACTTTGATGGCCATCTTCTTATCTCTGTCTTTTAAGAGCTTCTCGTGCTTGGCAGCCGCTGTGTTCCAAGCCACAGGGCCAATACATATATATAGACCGTGATTTCTCTCACCTTCAATTTTGACGTCAATAATAATATACTTTATCACGTCATCAGTCATCGTGCTGTAAGCATGTGATGTGGCTTGGAAGTTGCGTGTTGTGGTGCAGCACTTACAGCCACAATTGATATACCGTCGTCAGCTTCAGCCAGTTGGACATGGAGTCACTCTTCTTCCTCCCATGTATTTGTATGATCAGAAGAAGTTCATCAGCATGAGCACGAAAGGTGTTACTGGAATTACAAGTCACACCAGGAACACGCTTTTGATTATGATTAATCTGGAAAAGAAAATGCTATAGAAAAGTCAACATTAACACGGAAGCATAGTCAAATTCTTGCCCGTCGCAATAGAGGTTTGAACGTTCTTTCCCTCAGTCGTATCCCTAGCATTATTCACGTGGAATCTCATAAACTTGCTGCTATTGGAAGATCCCATGGCTCTCCATTGTTGTGAACTGCAGCCCACACATTAGCGTTATTCCTTTCTCTGTTAAAGCGAAAAGGACATGCTCTACAAGGGAAAAAAAAATAAAATCAGTAACCAACAAAAGTTATCATCAAAAAAATAAAAAAAAAATATCACTAAAAGAATTAGTAATGTTATGAGGTCCCATGGTTAAAAGTTTTTGTGTCTTGAAAAGACACTATTGTCACTAAATTATGGATTTTAATGATAGCTTATTCTATTAAAATTCTGTCACTAAAATGAAATAAACTGATGAAATAATATTTTGACGATACTATTTGGTGATGAATAATTCTGTGACTAAATGTCTTGACGAAAAGTTTTAGTGACAACTTGGCGATTTCTGATTAAACAAAAAGAGTGATGATAATTTGCCAATCACTAAAATGTTTGATAAAAAAATTTAGTGACAATTACTTAAATTTGTTACTAATGTGTATTTAGACGAAAACAATATGAGCGACAATTACATTAGCGACAGACTATCAACAAATAAATAAATAAATAATATATATATATATATATATATATATTATCAATAATAGTTTTCTTAACAACATATCAATATTTAATAATTTTAAAATAATACCAAAATTTTTAATAATAAAAAATCGACATTATTATTCAAAGATAATACAATAAAAAAGCTCCCTGTCATATCGAAAATAAAAAACAATGCATCCGGCATGAAACATAGAAAAGAGATTTACATGTCTTCATTCTTCGGTACTCTCTCCTACATCATGCATGGGGTCACAATTACTCAATTACATAAAGACAAATTGTTATGTTAATAAAATAAAATAAAATAAAATGCACAAGAATGAAAGTGTTGCACAAGCTCCATAATCTTCCTCCTTAATAAACACATTGGAAAAAAAAAATAACATGGTCTTAGTTATTCCACTAAATTTTTTATTCAATAGTAATTCAGTTGACAAATTAGAGGAGAAAAAACATTAGCTAATAAAAGAAGAACAAATCACCACTGGGAAGTCCTAAATGTAGGAAAATTGGGTGCGGTGGAGAAAATTCTAAATGTAGAAAAAAGAACTGCTATGCATGCATGCTCTCTTAAAATTTGAATGAAAAGAAAGAAAATAGTAAAAAAAATAAAGAATATTTCTAATTTGTAGTGCTTTCCATTCATCCAAGAAAACCTATTTATATTAGTCAAAAGATATCCCATTAAATCTTATCTCCTAACTATTTGAGTTAAACTTGTGAGCAAAACATTAAAAAAAAGGTAAAGATAGGATGGCACCATCAACAGGGCATCCTCATCCCAAAAAAAAAAGGATTTTGATGGTTACACAATATCAGATAAAGTAAGATATACATCGGAACGAAAAATCCACTTGACAGCGAGTAATTAAACTAGAGAAACAAATGCAGAGGGTAACGAGCAGCTTTGGAATATCTTCATTGAGGTGTCAGAAACAAACGAACGTCAATTACATATATGAAATGTGAGAACAAATAAAATTGCATCTTGGTTTTTGTCACGTATAACAAATAGTAATTTGTTTTACGAGGGCTAAACAATCTCATGACTTGTTATGAGACAAACAAGAGCAGTCAAGGCAAAATAATTAAGTTGCATATGACTATATAGCTATGCAACACAGTCCGTAAAAGAGGCTCGTCTGCAGGTTGATCTCGGCCAACATCATGGCACAACATATCTTATGGAGACAAACTAAGCAAATCTAAGACAAAAAGGCAGAGAAAGACAGCTCAGATTATTTAAAAAGAGTAAAAAGTTATTTAAAAAGATAAACCGAATCACCCCATTTTGATTCATGCTCAAATTAAATCAACCACAACCAGGTTGCAAATGACTAACCGTACTTTTGCACCGAGGCTTGCCATCAAATACAAGCAAAATTATATGACCTGAAAGAATAAAAGCACAAAAGCTCCACAAACTCAACATCATAGTCATGATAACACAATCGAACATCACATAAGTCTTGGGTCACTCGATGGTGATCAACTAATCGAATCTGTTTTTAATATTTACATTAAAAAAGTAAATAAAAAAAACATACATGTTAAAATTATAATATATTTAGAAGGAATTATAAATATATATTTTATAATATAATGAAACAGGTGACAAGTATAACGACAAGAGAGGATGATGAGGATAAAATGTAGTGAATCAAGCTTCTATAACTTCATCAAAATCACAATATTTTCTTAAATCCGGATTGCATAAAATAGATTTCAACATCAAAGAATTGTCTGGTATTTCTTATGAAATTTCAACTTCTTGATCAACCAGAGTACCCTCATGTTCAAGGCTCTTAGGCTGGCAGTGAACAACAAAAATGATTGCTTCATCTGTCATCTTCTTGACCATCATATCCAGTAGAAAATACACCTTGCCCCAAAAGATTAAGACTCGCTATAGTTTGCAGTTCACAATTCAGAAAATAGCTAAGAACTAACTATACATTAAAGTGGTCCATTATTTCTCTCCTGGCATATGCAGAATTGCAGGTATCAATCAAGTGAATCAATATTTCTACCTCAACAATTTCCAAGATCTTCTTTCGAAGACCTACATGTACCTAAGATATACAAGCAAGTCGAATCAACTCGTCAACAAAAAAACTCTCATTATTCAACCTGAAAGACTTTAAAGACAAAACAAGCAACTCTATTGGAAGAAACTACTGTGTTGACAATATTACATACAATTCTTTTAAACACTGATCAAAATTGCTTGCATTTGGCCTTATCCCCATCCAAAAGAGAAATAACATCATCCGTGAACAAATTCACTAAATTTAAGAAAAATTACAGAAAATATTAAACGAGAATGTATGTGATGGATTGTACAAAGACATAAAAAGAGAAGGTAAGCAATGAACCAGCCTTATGATGTACTCAAAATGGATGTAGGAACCATTTTCTTCTATGTAATGAAATCAAAGAAACATGCATATCAGATGACTAGTTTAGAAATTCAAGGAAACCTGAATATGCATCAAGAAAAAATATTTCAAAAACCCACAAGACCATAAAGAAAGAAGTAAAATTTCGAATCCCTTATATATATATATACACACACACATTTTAGAATGAAGAACCAAAATACATGCTTTAATTCTTCCTCCCTAGTGAAGGTTGATATATCCAACTAAGATTTTGATCAATTCATATAATAAATAAAAATATGTTGGTAGGCAGTTATCACTTTTGCAATAGAACTTGGTACTTTATCCTCATCAAGTTGTAACATCTCTATGACTCAAGTGCATGCTGATGTTTGATTGCACTGCTCACACTATTCCATCATGCTTAACAAAACCTTTAAGACATGTTGAAAGTAGAAATTGAAGAAAAAATCAAAGTATCATATTCTAGTCCTTGTATGTGTAGACATGAGCAGGTAGGATAACCAAAAAAGAAAAATTACATTCTTTGTCCATGACAGGATGCCAGTGGTCCTATGATTAATGACCAGATTATGCATGGGCTATAGGTGCTCCAAGGCATATTAGAATAAATAGCATATCATCATGAAAAGATTTAGCAGGACAGAAGTATCATATGCTTCAATACTACTATATAGTTTTTTATATGCCAATATCAATCAATTTCCACATCCTAAAGTTGAATCATCCATTATGTATAGTGTACACGAGCATAAGTTTCCATAACATCGCTACAACTAAATTTTATTGACAATTAGACATAATTTGCCCTGGAAAAAAAATTAGAAAATATATATGAAGTATCGAGACACCAATTTAAAAATAAATATATCTGAAAATACAAGTGCAAGACGATTAAGAGTGCATTTAAAGAAATGTGAAAAAGAAGTGGAAAAACGAAGATTCTAAATCGAAAGATTTGAAGCACAAAGCAGAAGCAGAATTTGAAGGCATCTAATATTTAAGGTTCAATTCAATATATATTTCATTTACATCCTCTATTCGAAACAAAAATCATCTCGCTCACATTTATCCCTTTGATCAATCTTGTAAACGTACTTCAAATTGGGTTGCCCTTCCTTCAGTAATGTGTTGGACTAGAAGCTTGGATGATCCGATGATGACTTGCTGCCTTGGGAGGTTCTCTGCCTTTATGATTTGAGCCTTCCAAGTCTTCGTTATTTTGGTTTAGGCATCAATCATGGGTTAGCAGTGGTGGAAGCCATCTTTCCATGAACGGAAGGACTAGAAAAAGAACCAAGTGGATTCAAATCCTTCCTAGACACTACTTTGTTAGTAGTCTAGTGGAGATTATCTTGCTTCAGGACTACAATCCACCTTTTCATGGCCAAACTAAAAGACATCCAGAATTGGATTTAGGGTTTCAAAGAGGAAATCTTATAAGCGATGGAGAAGGAAGAATTCAGCTTCTGCGAGAGGAAGGATGAGGGAGAGAGAGAGGAGGAAGACTTAGCCTCATACCAGGATGTCGTGGGTCACTCACCCCCTCACCGTCATTCATCACCTGTGTCGACCGTAGTCATTGCCCGCCGTCAAACATAAATAGGGAGATCAGCGTCGTGCTCGCGAGAGAGGATGATTTCTTTAGAGATTTCCCCAATGGCAGCATGCTTTCCCCCGAGAGGGTTCACCAAGGTCGCACATCCTATCTAGAAACTCACTCGATGAAACAGTCGATGTTTCCTTCTATGAGGTTGAGTTGAATCTAATTGATCTTTACCGTAGAATTAGTTGATGTTGATCGTTTGTAATCGTACGGTGCAAATAATAATACCTCTTATATATATATATATATATATATATATATATATATATATATATATATATATATATATATATTAGTGTTAAAGTACGTGTTGTCACTAATGGAGGTTTTAGTTACTATAGTAAAAATATTTATCAATTAAAATTTGAAATTTAACCATGCTATGCCATGTCAATCAAACATCTTATCATTTAGATATGTCAATTAACCATTATACTCGTTAGAAACGAGTTGACACTAAAAGGGGATAAATTAGTATAATGATAAAAATTATGATTTTAAAATTTTATTTCAATTAAATCCGATATTCGACAAAGCCCATATATAATATGTTTAATGAAAGGATATGGAAGCATAGTGAAAATAAAGCAGTTTGGTATAAAGGTAAATTGTATAAAATAAATATAAACCAGATTTTTATAGTGGTTCGGTCGTCGTGACCTACATCCACTCTACCAATTTCTCGAGGCTACCGGCATCCATTAACAATCTTCTTTCAACGGACGAAGATCAACTACCCTTTTACGAGTCGATTCTCCTTTTGACAGGTTCACGAGAGAACCTTTACACCCTCTTTTTACAAAACTTCCCTCGTACTCTTCTTTAAAATGGTCTCTAAATTTTAGGAGGAGGGACTCTAGACTTTACAAGGGTTTTCAACTCTAGAAACACAGAGTTTTTGTTCACTTTTTTTGCTACTCTATTGCAGGAATAGCTAAGGTATTTATAGATCTCAAATGGCTTCAAAACATGGAGCCAAAATTCAAATCCCTGAGATTTCGGGGTACGGGCGGTACCATCGCCTGCACTGAGCGGTACCACCACCTACAGTCTGACACTGGGCGATACCACTGCTTGACAGTCTCTCGAAGGCTATGTCTGAGCAGTACTACTTCCTAGAGCGATGGTACCGTCGCTTGACATAGTCTCGGAGACTGTGCCACGATGGTTTCATCTGTTGGGTCATTGTTTGGACCTTTTCACTTGGCCCAACATAGCCCAAACTTGGGCCCAATTGACTCCTAATTGAGTTGACCCAATTCCAACCTAATTATATGCTAACTATGAATTTTAATGCACACACTAAGCTAAATAAATTTGGTAAGTCTAGGTTTTCTCCGACGAGTTTCTAGCGATCTACCGGTGAACTTCCGATGATCTCTCGGCAATGTTCCAGTGGACTCCCGGCGAACTCTTGGACTTCACGATGATCTTCTTGGCGAATTCTGATGAGCTTCTTTAGCAAGCTCCTAGACTTCTCGGTCAATTCCAACAGAACTTCCGACGAACGTCCAGACTTCCGAACTCCCAACGAAATCTCATTCTTGACTCTAGGACTTCATTTTGCTTTATGCCTTGATCGCTATCATAGTTAATCCTGCATAATTAAAACCTACTTCGATCTAGACAATTATTACAAAGCTTGAATCATGTTGCCTGGTAGGTCATTGGTTCATCGATACTTCATCCGATTCTTCGATGCATCATCCTCTCTTGCGGCCTATTGCCCAATCGGCCAGTTGACCTCTGTAACTCTGATTTTCTTGATGTAATTTCCGCTCTTTTTGGCTCAATGCCCGAACTCATGGCCCGAAGCCTTCTATTGATACGTCGATCGATCCTCCGGCTCGATGTCCAATCTTCTGACATGTTTCTCTCTTGTCCAACATGATTATTCTTGCTTTAATTGTCTTTCCCTGATCGAAGCTACCTATGTCACTCAAAACACAGATCAAATCATAAACACTATCAATTGGTTTCATCATCAAAATTTGAGATTCAATTATCTCCCTTTTTTTTATGATGACAACCGATTGATGACGGAGTTAACCTTAACTCCCCCTATCAATATGTTACATTGATAGAACTCTTGGATTCAAAAATCCAAGTAACATATATCATCGTAAAATTATGCAAAGCATCATTATACTTCTCCCCTTTTGTCATCAACAAAAAGGAGAAGTACAACTATCAAGTATTTGAGATATGCAATTTTCATAACATACAAGCCAACAAATTTTTTCATCACTTTATAACATGCATAATCACCAAATCATCATTAATTTTAAAGATATGCAAGATTGTAAATTTTGTAAGTTTGTATTTTTACTTCTTACGATAGGCAAACTAGCAATTTTTGGTGATATTCAAGATAACAAGTTCTTTCTTCTCTTTTGAGTAGTGTAATTTTTTGATTCATTTGTAAAGTGCAAGCTAGCAAAACTTTACATTATTTTACAACATACAAGCTAGCAATTTAGCAAATGTTACTTCTCTTTGAAGTACGAAGGCTAGCAAGTTTTTGAAAAAGAATGCAAGATAGCAAGCTAGCAAGATAGCAATACATTATTTTAGAATAAACTAGCAATTTTACTTCCTATTAAGTTTTTCTTATTGCAATTTGTAAGCTAGCAAATTTAGCAAGTTTTACATCATTTTAAAACATGAATGAATGATAAGATCATATGAATACCAAAAGACATGATTTATATAGTAAATCTTCTCAAAAGGTAAGAATCATATGAGAATAAACGAAAATCTCAAGTTAAGAAGAGAAGGTTCATGATTGATTGAAAAAATCTCATTTAGATTCAATTCATCTAATCATCAAAATTATTTTCAAGAGATTTAAAATGATATAAATAGATTTATCAATCTTTTGAGATGCTAGCTATTTTCTTTCTCCCATTTTTTAATTTAAAAAAGAAAGAAGAAGAGAAGAATTTTATAATGGTGCAATTCATTTCTTTCTTACATCAATGCTCTAAGCATCACATAAATACAAAGGTATCATACGAAAATCATGACATGAAAAATGAAAGATCACAAAAGATCAATTGTGAATGATTCATCTAAATAATTCTCAATAAGAATGAATGATACAAGAACACATAAGAGATTTTGATTCATGTATAATA
>NC_088333.1:38175000-38360000 GCF_036884655.1 Musa acuminata AAA Group | reverse complement strand
ATGTCCTTATCCATGGCTTTTAAGTATTCGCGACAGAGCTCGACGTGTGTCAATCATGATCGTAACACATCTGGAATGAGAGAGTATATAATTGGATCTCAGATGGATTTAATTGGATCTCAGATAGGATATGGGTCTCCCAATCAGGATTTCTTAGAGTTACGGTCAAAACATCCGGTTATGTTTAAGAACACATTTATGGTTTTAATATGTAGTCGGAGAAAGAAATTTATGTTTGATAAATATTAGATGAAAGCTGTATTTGGGAAAACTGTATAGAATATTTTGTGATAGGATTTATCATTCTAATATATATATATATATATATATATATTATTTAAGTTAATAAGTAAATAAATAAAATAAATAAATGAATGCATGTAATCCTACCAAAAAAAATTCATATGGCCCAAATATATAATAAATAAAAATATAAAATTTATATAAATAAATAAATAATATCTTTTATAAAATATAAATTATATTGATCTCTCGCTAAATCATTTTGATAATATTATAATTTTAGATAAAGTGGCATGACACTCTCAAATAAAATAAAAAAAATTAGTACCGTAAAGTATTTAAAGTAAATATTCGATCCTTAATATATATCTCAAATGTATTCTCAAACATAGTCTAAATTAATACCTTAATCTAAAATTATTTTATAAAAATATGAGTTAATATAATCATAAAAAAGCGGCTTTTAAACCTCTCTGGAAATGACTCGAGATATTGAACTACTGTAAAATGATTTTGAGACATAGACGATCCAATCATGTCACTTTCCGTCAAACGTCTTGTCATTCTGATAAGTTGATTCAGCGTGTTCATACGTACACTGATATGTAGATTGAGAGTTCCGTCGTGGTGTGGTGAATTCAGTTCAACGCGTTCATACGTAAGAATTTGATTGTCTACAGCATGCCCTTCTGCTATCCTCCTCCTGAGTGATGGCATGTGGTCGAGGCAAAGTCTGCCATCAATCAGATTTAGGTGAGGTGAGGCAAAGTCTGTCATCAATCTGAAGTTACAACTTTGCCTGCCATTTCCGAAGCAAATCGCCACCACAAATTAATTAGGTGCAGAGCTAAGTTTTATTGGCGACAATGTTATCGATACATGCCAGCATACTGGCAGCAGACCAAATGCGGTGATTCACCACGTACGCATTTTTATTGCATTAAAGGATACATACATACTTGTATTCATTTGCGTGCATGCTCGTTCATCGCTCTCAAGCTTTTTTCTTCAAGGCAATGACCATAACGGTGTGCTTGGTTTTCTCTTTGAGGAGATGCCTCGCAACCTTGTCGGCATACCGTGAGAATAGCTCATCGAGTATGGCATCCCCGAAATGATGTGCGATCAAGGATTCCGACACAGCCCGTACACACTTCGCCACGTTCTTCCCGTTCAGTACATTGTCGAATACGATATCGTCGTCGTCGGTGTCATCGAACGGGTCCCAGTTGCACTCAAAAATCTGTGCTTGTTCCAGATCAAATAAACCTTCGTCATGGATCACTGCCTTCACTTCCTGCATTGAGGGTGTATATATTGGCAGATTGAAGGCGTCCAGTTTATCTTCTGATACGATTCCCTGAATTCAATAGACACAAGACTCGGGGTGGTCAGTTTTGTTCTTGCCGCTTCATAGTGGGACAGAAAAGATCGGATTTGACGACGCTGAGGAGTTCGAGTTGAAGATTGGAGGTATACGTACCTGCGAGACCATTTCGTTAAGGGCCTCTGCGAGTAGTCCATATAGAGAACTTAACTCGCCAGTGGCTGGGTGTTTGCTTTTTCTACCTAGGAATGTTAATACCATTCCCCCTCCGATGCTTAGTTCTACGTAACGAGATTTGAGAAACGTGGAGAAGTCCCTCCGGTGTTGTTCTTGGTATGCTTTCACGACCTGGGGTGGGCTGTTCTCCGCAATATAGATGTTGCCCTTGTTCAGCGGAACACCCTTCTCACTCTCGAGACCTTGTGGAACCTAAGACACATAGTTCATGATCAGTAGTAGAACATCAACACAGTGCAACACCGCACGCAGGACGTGAGAAAGCACAGTCGTGATCGACCTGAGAGAGCCACATGAGACAGTAGTTAGAGTGGAAGATGTGAACAGTGTTACGCGGGAAAAGCCTCCCGTAGAAGGAGCCGGGCATGCCCACAACGTAATGAGGCACGAGCAGGTCCCCCTTCTCCTCCTCCATCTTCTTCTCGTATCTTTCCAAAGACCGGAAGACATTATTGAAGTCATTTCCCGGGAGGTCGTTCAAGAAGAACTGGATCTCCGGTGGCTTCTGTTCCAGCCTTCGACATAGGTCACCGACGATGCCAAGCACCTCAGAGACCACAAGAAAGGTGTTCGGACCCGACGAACAACCGAGGTCGATGACGACCATCCTCTCAGGGAGCAGCGTCTGGTACAGCTCAGCTATGGCGGTCTCCAATATGGGCTTTGTTCTATAAAGCGCTTTCTCCTGAATACAAACACAGTAAGCAACTCAGTAAACCGAAGATTGATTAAACTAACAACACTACTTCGAGGAAGACGACTAACTTGAAGTCTGGAATTAGTGGCATAGCTGGTTTCTCCGGCTCCTCCAACCATGTGAAGGGCTTGCTCTACCTTGATGACCATCTTCTTATCTCTGTCTTTTAAGAGCTTCTCGTGCTTGGCAGCCGCTGAGCTCCAAGCCACAGGGCCAAAACATATATATAGACCGTGATTTCTCGTGTTGTGGTGCAGCACTTACCGCCACAATTGATATACCGTCGGCTTCAGCCAGTCGGACATGGGGTCACTCTTCTTCCTCCCATGTATTGTATGATCAGAAGAAGTACGTCAGCATGAGCACAAAACGTGTTACTGGAATTACTAAGTCACACGAGGAACACGTTTTTTTACTATGATTAATGTGGAAAAGAAAATGCTGCAGAAAAGTTGACATTAACATGGCAAGCGTAGACAAATTCTTGCCCGTCGCAATAGAGGTTTGAACGTTCGTTCTCTCAGTCGTATCCCTAGCGTTATTCACGTGGTATCTCATAAACTTGCTGCTATTGGAAGATCCCATGGCTCTCCATTGTTGTGAACTGCAGCCCACACATTAGCGTTATTCCTTTCTTGTTAAAGCAAAAAGGACATGCTCTACAAGGAAAAAAAAAAAAAATCAGTAACCAACAAAAGTTATCATCAAAAAATAAAAAAGTATATCACTAAAAGAATTAGTAATGTTATGAGGTCCCATGGTTAAAAGTTTTTGTGTCTTGAAAAGACACTATTGTCACTAAATTATGGATTTTAATGATAGCTTATTCTATTAAAATTCTGTCACTAAAATGAAATAAACTGATGAAATAATATTTCGTCCATACTATTTGGTGATGAATAATTCTGTGACTAAATGTCTTGACGAAAAGTTTTAGTGACAACTTGGCGATTTCTGATTAAACAAAAAGAGTGATGATAATTTGCCTATCACTAAAATGTTTGATAAAAAAAATTAGTGACAATTACTTGAATTTGTTACTAATGCGTATTTAGACGAAAACAATATGAGCGACAATTACATTAGCGACAGACTATCAACAAAAAAAAAATATATATATATATATTATCAATAATAATTTTCTTAACAACATATCAATATTTAATAATTTTAAAATAATACCAAAACTTTTAATAATAAAAAATCCACATTATTATTCAAAGATAATACAATAAAAAAGCTCCCTGTCATATCGAAAATAAAAAACAATGCAACCGGCATGAAACATAGAAAAGAGATTTACATGTCTTCATTCTTCGGTACTCTCCTACATCATGCAAGGGGTCACAATTACATAAAGACAAATTGTTAAGTTAATAAAATAAAATGCACAAAAATGAAAGTGTCGCACAAGCTCCATAATCTTCCTCCTTAATAATCACATTGGAAAAAGAAATAACATGGTCTTAGTTATTCCACTAAATTTTTTATTCAATAGTAATTCAGTTGACAAATTAGAGGAGAAAAAACATTAGCTAATAAAAGAAGAACAAATCAGCACTGGGAAGTCCTAAATGTAGGAAAATTGGGTGCGGTGCAGAAAAATCTAAATGTAGGAAAAAGAACTGCTATGCATGCATGCGCTCTTAAAATTTGAATGAAAAGAAAGAAAATAGTAAAAAATTAAAGAATATTTCTAATTTGTAGTGCTTTCCATTCATCCAAGAAAACCTATTTATATTAGTCAAAAGATATCCCATTAAATCTTATCTCCTAACTATTTGAGTTAATCTTATGAAGAACACCATCCAGATGATGAACTTGTGAGCAAAACATAAAAAAAAAAAAAAGGTAAAGATAGGATGGTACCATCAACAGGGCATCCTCATCCCAAAAAAAAAAAGGATTTTGATGGTTACACAATATCAGATAAAGTAAGATAAACATCGGAACGAATAATCCATTTGACAGCGAGTAATTAAACTAGAGAAACAAATGCAGAGGGTAACGAGCACCTTTGGAATATCTAGGTGGCTGAAACAAAAGAACGTCAATTACATATATGAAATGTAAGAACAAATAAAATTGCATCTTGGTTTTGTCACGTATAACAAATAGTAATTTGTTTTACGAGGGCTAAACAATCTCATCATGACTTGTTATGAGACAAACAAGAGCAGTCAAGGCAAAATAATTAAGTTGCATATGACTATATAGCTATGCAACACAGTCCGTAAAAGAGGCTCGTCTGCAGCTTGATCTCGACCAACATCATGGCACAACATATCTTATGGAGACAAACTAAGCAAATCTAAGACAAAAAAGGGAGAGAAAGACAGCTCAGTGAGTCCCAAAGGCATCCGGGCTTTAAAAGAAAAAAAATTGTTTCAAAAGATAAACCGAATCACCCCATTTTGATTCATGCTCAAATCAAATCAACCACAACCAGGTTGCAAATGACTAACCTTACTTTTGCACCAAAGCTCGCCATCAAATACAAGCAAAATTATATGACCTGCAAAGAATAAAAGCACAAAAGCTCCACAAACTCAACATCATAGTCATGATAACACGATCGAACATCACATAAGTCTTGGGTTACTCGATGGTGATCAACTAATCGAATCTGTTTTTAATATTTACATTAAAAAGGTAAATAAAAAAAACATACATATTAAAATTATAATATATTTAGATGGCATTATAAATATATTTTTTATAATATAATGAAACAGGTGACAAGTATAACGACAAGAGAGGATGATGAGGATAAAATGAAGTAGTGAATCAAGCTTCTATAACTTCATCAAAATCACAATATTTTCTTAAATCCGGATTGCATAAAATAGATTTCAACATCAAAGAATTGTCTGGTATTTTTTATGAAATTTCAACTTCTTGATCAACCAGAGTACCCCCATGTTCAAGGCTCTTAGGCTGGCAGCTAACAACAAAAATGATTGCTTCATCTGTCTTCTTCTTGACCATCATATCCAGTAGAAAATACACCTTGCCCCAACAGATTAAGACTCGCTATAGTTTGCAGTTCACAATTCAGAAAATAGCTAAGAACTAACTATACATTAAAGTGGTCCATTATTTCACTCCAGGCATATGCAGAAATGCAGGTATCAATCAAGTGAATCAATATTTCTACCTCAACAATTTCCAAGATCTTCTTCCGAAGACCTACATGTATCTAAGATATACAAGCAAGGCGAATCAACTTGTCAACAAAAAAAATCTCATTATTCAACCTGAAAGACTTTAAAGACAAAACAAGCAACTCTTTTGGAAGAAACAACTGTGTTGACAATATTACATACTATTCTTTTAAACACTGATCAAAATTACTTGCATTTGGCCTTATCCCCATCCAAAAGAGAAATAACATCATCCGTGAACAAATTCACTAAATTTAAGAAAAAATACAGAAAATATTAAACGAGAATGTATGTGATGGATTGTACAAAGACATAAAAAGAGAAGGTAAGCAATGAACCAGCCTTATGATGTACTCAAAATGGATGTAGGAACCATTTTCTTCTATGTACTGCAATCAAAGAAACTTGCATATCAGATGACTAGTAGAGAAATTCAAGGAAACCTGAATATGCATCAAGAAAAAATATTTCAAAAACCCACAAGACCATAAAGAAAGAAGTAAAATTTCGAATCCCTTATATATATATATATATATATATATATATATATACACACACACACACACACACACACACACATTTTAGAATGAAGAACCAAAATACATGCTTTAATTCTTCCTCCCTAGTGAAGGTTGATATATCCAACTAAGATTTTGATCAATTCATATAATAAATAAAAATATGTTGGTAGGCAGTTATCACTTTTGCAATAGAACTTGGTACTTTATCCTCATCAAGTTGTAAGATCTCTATGACTCAAGTGCATGCTGATGTTTGATTGCACTGCTCACACTATTCCATCATGCTTAACAAAACCTTTAAGACATGTTGAAAATAGAAATTGAAGAAAAAATTGAAGTAGCATATCTAGTCCTTGTATGTGTAGACATGAGCAGGTAGGATAACCAAAAAAACAATTACATTCTTTGTCCATGACAGGATGCCAGTGGTCCTATGATTAATGACCAGATTATGCATGGACTATAGGTGCTCCAAAGCATATCAGAATAAATAGCATATCATCATGAAAAGATTTAGCAGGACAGAAATATCATATGCTTCAATACTACTATATAGTTTTTTATATGCCAATATCAATCAATTTCCACATCCTAAAGTTGAATCATCCATTATGTATAGTGTACACGAGCATAAGTTTCCATAACATCGCTACATCTAAATTTTATTGACAATTAGACATAATTTGCCCTGGAAAAAATATTAGAAAATATATATGAAGTATTGAGACCCCAATTTAAAAATAAATATATCTGAAAATACAAGTGCAAGACGATTAAGAGTGCATTTAAAGAAATGTGAAAAAGAAGTGGAAAAACGAAGATTCTAAATCGAAAGATTTGAAGCACAAAGCAGAAGCACAATTTGAAGGCATCTAATATTTAAGGTTCAATTCAATATATATTTAATTTACATCCTCTATTCGAAACAAAAATCATCTCGCTCATATTTATCCCTTTGATAAATCTTGTGAACATACTTCAAATTGGGTTGCTCTTCCTTCAGTAATATGTTTGACTAGAAGCATGGATGATCCGATGATGAATTGCTGCGTTGGGAGGTTCTCTGCCTTTATGATTTGAGCCTTCCAAGTCTTCGTTATTTTAGTTTAGGCATCAACCATGGGTTAGCAGCGGTGGAAGCCATCTTTCCATGAACGGAAGGACTAGAAAAAGAAGTAAGTGGATTCAAATCCTTCCTAAACACTACTTTGTTAGTAGTCTAGTGGAGATTATATTGCTTCAGGACTACAATCCACCTTTTCATGGCCAAACTAAAAGACATCCAGAATTCGATTTAGGGTTTCAAAGAGGAAATCTTATAAGCGATGGAGAAGGAAGAATTCAGCTTCTGCGACAGGAAGGATGAGGGAGAGAGAGACGAGGAAGATTTAGCCTCATACCAGGATGTCGTGGTTCACTCACCCCCTCACCGTCATTCATCACCTGTGTCGACCGTAGTCGTTTGCCCGCCGTCAAACATAAATAGGGAGATCAGCGTCGTGCCCGCGAGAGAGGATGATTTCTGTTATTATCTTTGGAGATTTCTCCAATGGCAGCATGATTCCCCCGATAGGGTTCACCAACGTCGCACATCCTATCCAAGAAACAGTCGATGTTTCCTTCTATGAGGTTGAGTTGAATCTAATTGATCTTTACCGTAGAATTAGATGATATTGATCATTTGTAATCGTACGGTGCAAATAATAATCCCTATTATATATATATATATATATATATATATATATATATATATATATATATATATTAGTGATAAAGTACGTGTTGTCGCTAATGGAGGTTTTAGTTACTATAGTAAAAATATTTATCAATTAAAATTTGAAATTGAACCATGCCATTCCATATGTCATGCTCCATCAAACATCTTATCATTTAGATATGTTAATTGAGCATTACACCCACGGCTTTGATTACTATCTTAAATAATTATTTAGCTCATCAAGTTCGGATCATAATATTTGATATCAGAATCAATCTAATACTTAGGCATGATGAGAAAACTCAAGTAAAAAAATAGTATCTCTAGATTGAGTTGAAGGATTATCACAATATAAAACTACCATTAGGTTATGCTTTATATTCATCATTCTAAGATTTGATCTCGGCTATACTCAATTGAATAGCTCTCAAAATTCAGCATATTCATACATTAGAATTGGATTACCAATTCCTCTCGTGTGATGGTATGTGGCTAAGGTAAAGTTTATGGTGAGGACTACAAATCAACTAGGTGGTCATAGATGCCTAAATCTAAATTTATAAAGATAATTTTTCATGAATAAAAAGATTATCTATAGATAGAGTTAGGAGACTAAGAGTTGGATTGTCTATTCCTCTTAAGTTATGGCATGTGGACGAAGAGGCAAAGTCCGTCATGTGGACTACAAATCATCCAGCTTTAGGTGGTCATGGATGCCTAAATCTAATGACCTTTCACGAATAAGCAGGATTTTGCCTGACATTTCTTCAGCAAATCAACACCACATGTTAATCAGGTGCAGAGCTAAGTTTTATTGGCCATAATGTTACCCATACATGCCAGCATAATGAACAGTCAAATGTGCAGCAGACCAAACGTGGTGATTCACAATGTACGTATTTTTATTGCATTAACGGATGCATACTTTTCTACATATGAATTTGCATCAAGTTTTGCGTGCATGCATGCTTGTTCACTCTCAAGCTTTTTTCTTCAGGGCAATGACTAAAACGGTGTACTTGGTTTTCTCTTTGAGGAGATGCCTCGCAACCTTCTCGGCATATCGTACGAATAACTCATCCAGTATGGCGGCGCCAAACTGATGTGCAATCAAGGATTCAAATACAGCCCGTATACACTTCGCCACGTTCTTCCCGTTCAGTATATTGTCTGATACAGTATCGTCGTCGTCGGTGCCATCAAACGGGTCCCAGTTGGATTCAAAAATCTGTGCTTGTTCCAAATAAAATAAACCTTCGTCGTGGATCACTGCCTTCACTTCCTGCATTGATGCCCCATAAATCGGCAAATTGAAGGTGTCCACGTTGTCTTGTGATATGATTCCCTGAACTCAATAAACAATGACTCGTGTCAGCTCTCTTCTTTAACCTTGCGAAGGAAAAACAGTGTTCTCACTATTCCTTAAGGTGAAGATTTGAGGTACCTGTGAGACCATGGCATTAAGGGCCTCTGCGAGTAGTCCATATAGAGAGCTTAACTCGCCATTGGCTGGGTGTTTGCTTTTTCTTCCTAGGAATGTTAATACCATTCCCCCTCCGATGCTTAGTTCCACGTAACGAGATTTGAGAAACGTGGAGAAGTCCCTCCGGTGTTGTTCTTGGTATGCTTTCACGACCTGGGGTGGGCTGTTCTCTGCAATATAGATGTTGCCCTTGTTCAGCGGAACACCCTGCTCACTCTCGAGACCTTGAGGAACCTAAGACACATAATTCATGATCAATAGTAGAACATCAACGCAGTGCAACACCGCACGCATGACATGAGAAAGCACAGTCGTGATCGACCTGAGAGAGCCACATGAGACAGTAGTTAGAGTGGAAGAAGTGAACAGTGTTACGCGGGAAAAGCCTCCCGTAGAAGGAGCCGGGCATGCCCACAACGTAATGAGGCACGAGCAGGTCCCCCTTCTCCTCCTCCATCTTCTTCTCGTATCTTTCCAAAGACCGGAAGACATTATTGAAGTCATTTCCCGGGAGGTCGTTCAAGAAGAACTGGATCTCCGGTGGCTTCTGTTCCAGCCTTCGACGTAGGTCACCGACGATGCCAAGCACCTCAGAGACCACAAGAAAGGTGTTCGGACCCGACGAACAACCGAGGTCGACGACGATCATCCTCTCAGGGAGCAGCGTCCCGTACATCTCTGCTATGGCGGTCTCCAATATGGGCTTTGTTCTATAAATCGCTTTCTCCTGAATACAAACACAGTAAGCAACTCAGCAATCCGAAGATTGACTCAACTAATAACACTACTTCAAGGAAGACGACTAACTTGAAGTCTGGAATTAGTGGCGTAGCTGGTTTCTCCGGCTCCTCCAACCATATGAAGGGCTTGCTCTACCTTCAAGGCCATCTACGTATCTGTCTTTTAAGAGCTTGTCTTGCTTTGGCATCCGCTGAGCTCCATGCTACCGGATCAGAACATCTAAATAGGCCGTGATAACAATATTTCTCTCACCATCTCTTTCGGCGTCAATAATAGTATACTTTATCGTGTCATCAGTCATCCTGTCCGGAGCACGTGGAGTGGCATGTCCGTGTTTATCTTCGTTTGGTTGTTGCGTAACGTGGTCCAGCACTTATCGATACAGTGATGTAAAATGTTTATATGTAACGTGAAAAAAATTGTACGTTAGTATTGAAATCAAATAATATTAGATTGATTTTTATAATACTTATGTTTTGATGTTATCTAAAAAAGATCTTCATGTAATTTGGGTATCGTATTTATATCAAAAAACTATTGTGAATCTCCATAAAGAACTAAACTCTCGTTCTAAGATTGAATGAGAAACTCTAATATTTCAATTGTGTCTTTATGATATGCATCGTATAGTTCTGGAGGTCTTGTTTATTTATAGATGAGAGTAGAGGATCTAGAATAAGTTATTATAAGAGTTCTTCTCGTCAAGAATATCATATAAGGAATCATACTATAATATGATCTCGTCATGCAACCAGTGCAACCATCGTTGCCTCACAATCGTGGAAGACAATTATATAAAGAATCTCACGAGATTGATAGAAAGATAAATCGATAATACATGAATCATTCAAACATCGTAAATCAGAAAACAATAGATCTAAGATATTTGATTTCAAAAACCTAGGATCTGATATCAATTGTAAGCATAAAATATATGACATGCTATATGAAATATAGAAAAACTTTTATGTTAGGATTGAAATCAAATAACATTGGATTGGTTTTTACGATATGTACCTTTCGATGTCATCTAAAAAAAATCTCTGTATGATCTTAGCATCATCTTTAGATCAAAAACCTACTATCAATCTATAAAAAGAAATTGATAGTCCTTAAATGTCCAGTCTATTTATAGACGAGAATAGAGAGTCTAAGATAAATTATTAGGTGAGTTCCTCACCTCCCCAAAGATTTCTCTTATACCATGAACTTCTTTTCTATTAATCCATATTTATTATTAAAATTTAATTAATTTTATTATATATCTTATCCAATTATAAATGATCAAATAATCTAATACAACTACAGCCAGTTGACATGAGTCTCTCTTCTTTCTCCTTCTATATTTTATGATGAGAAGAAGTATATCACCATGAGCACAGAAAGGTGTTTATGGAATTACAAGTCACCGGGAACATGTTTCTGGCTATGATTAATCTGGAAAAGAAAATGCTACAGAAAAGTGATCATTAACATGCAAGCAATAGGTTGAATGTTCTTTCTATCAGTCGTATCCCTAGCATTTTTAACATGGTACCTTGTAAACTTGCTGTTTTTGGGAGATCCCATGCCTCCATTGCTGTGAACTGCAGCTGGCAAAACAGCTGCCCAATTTGTCTTCGACTCTCAATAGATTTCCTTTCTCTGTAGCAACAAAAGGACATGGAAGCATGAACAACTGACAGTAGCCAACGTGACAGATCACCGACACAGATATGGATGATATGTAAATGTCAGCCTTACTAAGATCAGACAAAGTCTGACCGATAAGTATAAATAATTCATGATGGCATTATCAAATGGATATGAATTATAATTTACCTAATAAAATCAACTTTCTGAGTCACAAATCAGAACATACGACACAAGATGAGTATATTCATATATGGATACATTTATAGACAATGTTTATATATGACATACAGGAAAAGCTTTGATTGATAAACCTCTTTAATTGAAAAATAAAAATCATCCACAGACCTGCTTGTGGATCTTTCAAAATCCCTGTGATATTGCTATGATCTTCTGTGTTCTAACTCCATATCTCTAATGAAACATGGAGTCTCTCTTCTTCCTCCTATATTTTATTATCAGAAGAAGTACATCAACATGAGCACAAATGGTGCCGCTGGAATTACAAGTCACCAGGAACATGTTTTTGGCTTTGATTAATCTGGAAATGAAACTGCTACAGCAAAGTGATCATTAACATGGCAAGCATCGACAAACTATTGCCCTTCGCAATAGGTTGAACGTTCTTTGTATTAGACACATCCCTAGGATTTTGAACATGAGATCCCATGGCTCTCCATTGTTGTGAACGGCAGCTGACTGACACATTAGCTGCTCAATTTGCATACTTCTTTTTCTAACGCCTAAAAAATATATAGAAGAATATGTCAGTTAGGTTAATTATTAAATTTTTTGATAATTTATCGTAAGATTTTAAGTTCAAATTTCATCTTCATTATTTATCATTTATAAGGAAAAGAAAACATGAAAGCATAGACAATCAACATTAGCTTGTTCAGTGACAAATCCCCAATATATACAATGACATACAGACATACAGGAAAAGTTTTGATTGCTAAACTCCTTTCATTGAAAATATTTTACGTATTGTTATATTATTGCTTGATTGTTCTGGAATTTGAATTATGCACAGTCTAAATGTAATAGAAATAATTATTTGTTTTAAAAAATACAACTTGGGGATAATTAAAACTGGAGTGTTATATGTGACATATTATGCTAAAGGCCCTTAACACCTGCATGTTCTAAAATATTTACATAGATTCATTAAGAGTTAGATCATGTTTCAAAGAAACCTAAAGTCAGTTCTTGGGCTTCATCAATTCATCAAAGTCCACAGGCCTATGAACAGATATTGCAAAATGAGCCGAGCTAGTTTGGCAGTAGAAGATGGTTTCGAATGATGTGTGATATGAATGACATTTACTTAAACCATAATGTGGTGCTTGCTCCCCATGTACGCCAATTTGGTTCATGTTTATCTATCTATCCTTAAAACTCAGATATCAGATTCCCCGCAGGAAAAACACCTTTACAATGACGAATTGGATTATAACGTCGAGTAGAATGCCTGTGGGAATGCCAACGACGAGCCCTTCGTACTGGTCCATTCTGAACCCAATTATTAAGATGGCGGGGCGGTGAGTCCAACCATTATGGATCCCTATCAATGTCGAATTTGGACTGGTCGTGGATTCCAGTGGTCCTGAATCCAATTAATGCCCTGCGCCAATCTGGTCCCGGTGGTCCTCCATCACTCTCCGTCTCCGTCGCGTCAGGCCGAGCCACGTCTAGGTCGCTCAATGGCCGACTAATTACAGCAGTGTTTGCTGTCGCAGGGTCAGATCCACATCATGCCCCGTTCATCATCCGTCCCTCTCGGTGGAACAGCAGATGATGCTGTGCCTTAGTGCCGACTTGATTCGTGCTGTGATCGTTGCATCAAACACGCTTGCATGTTCCTATTGTTGGCATTCGGCACGTCAAGAAGAGACGTGAGGCACTGTCCAAGGTCGCCGTCTCCTACTGTTACCTCACGTGCATGGTGCATGCATGTACCGTTGGGGTTTCTTTATGAGCCCCCCTCCCCACGAGTTGTTGTCGCTCCGTGGCGTACATCACACGCGCACATTAGTCAATCTAATATTAGATTAATCTTCTCGAGTTTGCATTAAATGGAGCCCACTTGGAGGCACGGGGACGGTCCAAGTCAGGATGGCTTTGTAGTGGCGTTTCGTGTAAATATAACCAATTAGGAGGGCCTTTGTGGCGGCCATATTTTTCTTTATGACAGCTGAGGCGGTGGTACTTTGAACATATATCCGATAAAAAGGGAAGGGGAAGGGATGGGAATCCCCAAAACATTGGGCCCCACATGAATGAAGGTGGCATCTCCATTTCAACCCCATGATGCGGTGTGGCCCAAAGCAAAAAGGGGTTGGGATGAGCAATGCATGAGAAACTTGTTGTTCTGACATATGAAGACATCATATTATTTACCTATGATCTGACACATGATTAACCAATACATAATCGATGGATCACAGTATTAATTATAAATTATTTTTTTATATAATTAGTTATTCTTAATATTTCGAACTTTATATTTTTTAAAATTATATAAAATCTTAAATATTTTTTTAATTTTAATCTTATAAAATTATCTTTTTAACCGATATCTCAATATTTCACGTATAGGAATCTCGATATAATTTTTAAGAGCGTAAGAATCGAATGATTAATTTCAAAAATATTAAATATATGCATAAGTTACAGAATAGTTCTCCGGAGGAAATCTAATCTTGCTTGTTGAAAGCTTGAGATCAGCGAAGGAAGCTGCCAAACCCTATAGTCAACCTGGCGTTTGTGCTGTATGAGAGTGCTTGACATCTTCCACCTTTTGTCTCAATGGAGATACAAAGCCACCTGATTCCTCTTCGACTCGCAGGCAAAGGCAAGAAAGTTTATTGTCCTCGGTATGTCTTCCAAGAAGGCAGTGCATGTGCCTTGCAAGCTATTGATTGCATCAATGTTTCTCCACTCTACCAGCATTCTAAATCCAACTTCAATTTCAAATACTATCTAAAGTTTAAGTTATGTGAATCAAATTGATCTGACTGCATCTTTAATCTAAAAAAAATATAATTTTATAAAATTATAAATCACTAAAAGAAGTATAATCTGTGACATTTAGGAGGTTATGGTTTGATTCCTTAGTCTCGAAGGTAACACTCTAAAGAATAAAAATATCCTATTTATGCAAATAGGATAGTTTGGTCATTTCCCAGACATTCTAATAATCGATAAATTCTTACTAATTTCACCAACAAAGTAAGCATGACTGCAGGAGTGTATGCTACATTTCATACCAGACATTTCTGCAGTCCTAAAATATAAAGAAGAAACAGCATTCTAGAAAGATGTGGGATCTGCTAAGAAATTGGTGTGTGAATGGGTTGACCTGAGTCTTAACCTGCATAAATTAAGACCTTACATTCATAGTCTGTAATTTGTACAGAAATTTCCCACAAGTACTATAAAATTGAGAGGCCAACAGTTCTTTAGATCAGTAAAGTAATAGGTAAAGACACAGTAAATTAATACCTCACATTAATATCTCTCTCTAGAGTTCAAAATGTGAAGGCAGAGTTAAAAGCAAAATGAGGAGAGGATGACTGAGAGAAAAAAAAGAGAGGGTTAATAAAAAGGCCATGGACTCTGAAGTCTCTCGTAACGTTAGGATGCAGAGGATGGAGAGAGAGTGGGGACGGACAACAGGAATGCTAGTAGAGTAGGTATAGGAAAGGACAGCTCCTTGAAATCCCCATTTCCTTTGCTTCGTCTCTCTCTCTCTCTCTCTCTCTCTCTCTTAGTCGTTATACGAGACTGCTTTGGGTGGAGGACCGGATGCCTTGGATGTGCGAGTGGGTGGTGCTTTGTGATCTTCTATTTCTTCCTATCCATTAATTGTGAACATTGAAAGGGAGGAAGAAAGTCTCTCTCTACTGTCATCTCAGTTTCCATCTCTGCGGCTTCTTGGCAGTCCACTCGCCCACCCAGCTCGACCCAGCTAGATCCGCTTAACATCCTTCGGTATCCATGAAAAGGTATGGCTTGCTGGTGAAAGCTGAGATGCGATGTCGTGCATTTTTTCTTCTGCTGTTAAAGGGCTGATTGTTGTTGCTCTCTAATCCCATAGGTATCTTCTGAGGATTCTCCGGTGTATGCTATTTCCTGCAATTTCTTTCAATCTCTCTCCCTTTCCTCGCTTTGTAATGGGTCGTATTTCCTCCGACTGAAGGGAGAGATCTAATATAGGAATCGTTTCTTCAGATTTACTGTTGCCATCCGTCAAAGATTTATGGTGAGCTTCTCATCTTTCTCGCATCGTTTTGCTTTCAATATCTGCTCCTCCGGATCTCTCATGTCATTCTGAGATCCATCAAAGAAACACCCTTGACGAGATCTGTGTGAAATCCCGTCCCTCTCTATTCTTCATACTTCTCCGTGAACTCCCTTATTACTTCTTTCGAAGTTTTTCTTCGCACACGAGGAGCTTCTCTTGAGCTTTTGCTTCTCCTTGTGGTTTGTGCTGGTGTATGACACCTGCTTGACTTGAAGAATACCTTCCCATCCCTGTTTATGTCCTCATCATTTCATGTGATGGGTCTTTGACAAAGTCTCGTTTCCTCCTCCATCCTTCTCCTCTGCCTGATTCGATCGTGTTGATTCTGCTGCACAGCTTTTTGAAGGGCTTTTATGTGTTCACTTCTTTCATCACATAAAATGACACTTGTGTAAGTTCCAACTTTCATTTGACCTTGGATTCCTCTGTGTATAGGAGGCCTTTATGTAGCCTGATCTAACTTCGCTGATTTCAAACCCATGAATCTGGTCTCATGTGTACATGAAATAATGGTCCACAAGTCTCCATCTTGTACTGTGGGTTCATATTTTCTTCACTTATAAGTTCATGTCTTTCCTCTTAGCTTGATTGATATCTATTCCTATCGTTTTGCAGGCATCAAATTAGCTGAAGAGAGGATAAAAAGGGTGGTCGGTCTCCTGTTGTGTGTTAATTCTCCCTTTTTTCCTTTGAGGGGTTATTTGGGAGCTGAAACCCTTTGTTATGCTGGAGACTACGCCTAAGCATAGGAGAAGACCCTGTGGCAGTACAGCTTTTGGGAGAGTACTCCTGCTGAAAGATCCGGAGACAATTGAGAGGCCCTTCTTCAGATGTTATCCACTGAGAACCCTCCAGACCCTGCATGTTCCTCCAAGCTTTCAGCAGTGAGAACTAATGCGAGATCTTCTTACACAAGCCTTCCCTCCCAAGAGGAAGATCCTGTAGTCCTCGAAGAGAGAACAGCCCCCAATTTCTCTATCAGGTAAAATTGCTTTCTGCGAAGATGTTGTTGGTGTTTCATACCCTTCTTTCTTCAAAGAAACACTCCTCTTAATACTTCAATTACAAACATCATTTGTGTTTCTTAAGTTGTGAATTAGCTCTTTTCCATATTGTTCTTTCTTTGGAAGTTGCTTTTGGTGGGCATGTAAATTGTTCTGCTTTATTCGTTCGGCCTCTGGAGATTTATCAAGCGTATGATTATTGGATTCTCTTTTGTGATCTCTTAACTCTCTAAAATGTGTTTTAAACAGTGTAATGCTATCTGAATTTGAGGATGACAACGCTTATAATTTTTTATTCATAATACAGTTTGTCTATGATGTGGGCTAAACATGTCATGATATCTGATGAAAAAGCTATCCTTTTTTTGTTACGAGTGACCCATATTGAACATGCATAACTTGTGAGCTCTGTGCCTAATTCCTTGATTACAAGGAAGCTAAACAGCGGGGTTAGGATTTGTATATTAGAATAAGTTCATCGAGAAGCTTTGTCAACAAGAACAGGTCTCAATCTCATTATTTGGTCTGCTTGTGCTTCATTCTGAAACATGAAGTTTAGAATTCTGATTGCTTCTCAGTCATGGAAATTTGTGACTTAGGAGAAAAATATTAAGTTTATCTGATGTGATTGATTCAGAGATTATGTTTTTACATCACGGAGCAAAGGGATTGAAGCTTCTTGGCCATTTGCACCACAGTTCTTGCAACTTTGCTTGAAGCATGGCGTCAATGATCTATTGCCACCCTTTGAACACCCTGATATAGTGAGAACCCAGAGTATTGGCGAGGTAGAAGAATCTGTCCAATCTGCTGCATGTTCAAAGCCTGAAAAACTTGCAATACATTCTTATGTTCTTGAGCCTACAGATCCTGTTCCTTCTGACGGAGAGCTTGTTACCATCCAGCAGGAGTCGGTCTCGACCTTACAGGAACTGGTTTTAGACTGTCTGGATCCAACTATACATTCGTCACCTAAAGATGCGAAGTCTACATTTTATGAAGGATTTAAAGCGAATAAACTGAGCCATAGTGATGTCGGAATTGCCTTGACAGCAAGAACATCTCAACAAGCCGAAGTGATTTCAAGTCAGATCGACATCCTTCCTTGTTCAATATCTCAAAGTGGAAATTCTGTCAAAACACAGTTTCAGCCAGAGTTTAGTGATCCTAGCCATAACCTTGAAAAGTTTGGTGAACCTTTGGAAAAGAACAGGTTGGTACCCCAATTGGGTACCATTTTGGAGACTAGCCAGGCAGACCACCTTGTAAATAATCCTGGCATGATTATGCATCCTATGGCTTCAAAGGTTTGCCCTGTTTGTAAGACATTTTCTTTCACTTCAATCACCACTTTGAATGCTCACATAGACCAGTGTCTCTCGATGGGGTCTAATTGTAAGGAGGTGGTGAATCATGTTGCCAAATATACAGTAAAGCCGAGGAAGAAGAGGTTGATGGTGGATATCTATGCCACTGCTCCCTGCTGTACTCTTGAGGATCTTGATAAAAGGAATGGTACAAACTGGGCTTCTGAATTGGCTCTAATAGCAGCACCAATTAACAAGGTTGGTACTCACAGCAAAAGAACAGAGGTGTCACCAACTAATTCTACACATGATGGAAATGGAACAGTTCATGTTGATTCATGTGGTGGAAAACTTAGTGTTTTATCTATGTTTAATGAACAAACATTATCAAGCGAGAACTTTGAGCTGAGGAATCATGCAAAGGAGTCAAAGGAAAGCATGGGATTTTTGGCCAGCAAGAAAAATAATTTTGCACCAGAGCACTTGAAAAGTATGAATTCAGAGGCACAAAAAGAGCAATTGATCTCATTCGATATGTTGCCGAAACAGGTATGTGTTTTCTCCATGGAGAAATATCTGTTGCATTTAAGTTCTTGTATCAGCACTTGCCATTGTTCATGTTTTTTATCAGCAAAAGAAAAGAAAAGAAAAACTATGTCACTAAATTCTGAAGAATCTCGGATATATGAATTTCTATATCTTTATCATGGTAAACAATTTTTCACATGATCAAATTATAGATCTATTAAACTCTGAGGCAACATCAATCCAGTGTAATTTCAAAACCATCTAATTCAGTGGTCTTTAGTATTGCTCAAGGCACTCTTTTGATTTATTTGGAGTTGCAAATGATGTGCATTTTATGTAGCAACAAGTAATTACTTGCTATAAATTTAGCGTGCTTTTCTAGAACTGATATAAGATCTTCTTCACACTTACTTTTCCTGTCTAACAAGTTATAAATATCGTAAGCTTAATCTGTCTATGATTTTGCATACAACATATGATTTTTTGTTAATCCTGAATTCCATGTCGTAGCCATATTGCAATTTGATAGCGTGAGTTCTATGATGATAATCAGATTCAAGCTGCAGCTGAAAAAGATTGCAGAACAGAGAGTCATCAAAAGAATGCCAAATCCCCATCTCATGTATCAGATTCAAGAGTCCATGACAAGAGCATTGCATCTGCAACTATAAAACAGTGGGCACGCTCTAGGCGCTCAGATATCCTGCAAAAACGGACCAGAAAAGGCAACTGTAGTAAATTGGATGATATGATACCCATTACTAGGAGCACGCAGATCACCAGTGTCCAACCAGATTCGGGCAGATCTACTGATATGAAAACACAGCCCCTGAAACTCCCTAGGTTGTCTGAAAACATGACTGGTTCTCCAAAGACAAATAGAGTTGGTTTCCTGCATAATGCAGTCTGCAGCATGGATGAAAGGAAGAGAGAGTCACCAGAGCTGCCTTCCTCAAGTTCCAGATGGCCTTCCAAAGGTGCTGGTTCAGCAAATGGACTTATCTTGAAATTATCAAGATCGTCGGGTCACTTCACATGTTCATCAATAATGAAATCAAAAGAGACTAACACTGGGACTCAAGAACACTTTGATAACACTTCTAAAAGGAAAATGGTTATTTCGAAGAGCTGTTCAATGCTGAGGGACCGAAGAAGTCCAACTTTAAAGAAGAATGACATGGTTAAGAGACCATTTTGTTTGGAAGCAAGGAAAGTCAGGGCAATTGAAAAACAATCTATTTTCAAAAAGTTTCATAAGCACAGAACTATTTTGAGGACTGGTCAGAAAGGACTCCCACAATCTAACAATGCAGGAGTGTGTAGTCCTACTGATAATACTCACCTTCTCAGAAAAAAGGTAAAAAGGACGCTGAGATCTCATCAATCTTATACGCCAGGGAGTATTACAAAGATCGGAGAAGGAGAGGTCATGAATGAAGTGTTGCCAAGCAGAGAAAATATTAGAGAATATTCAAGCATAATGGAACAGCAGGTAAATAATAGTTTAGAAAACACGACTTCAGGAGCTCAAAGTCTTGATACTGAAATTGAAACTTCAGGAACGCAAGTAGCGATCGTTGACTCTGGAGATTATGTGACTAAAACTTGTGTGGAAGAAGCTGTTTGTGATCCTACTGCTTATGACAATGTGAACTCAGAAAAGACCGAACCACGTTTGAGTACCCAATCACATTCTTGTTCATGTGAAGAAGATGTACAGCCTATATCTGAAAGTGAAGCCGGTGCAGAACAACCGAAGCAAATATGCGATGATCAGCAGAAGTTTCTTGGCAATGGATCCTCCAATGAAATTGGAAACCAAGAGATTCCAATGGCCGATGTCCGAGGGACAAAAGATTCTTGTGCAATTCAGCCTAAAGAATGCCACACTGATTCTAGTTCAGTTCAAGAATCTAGTGATTGTTTGACAAGTCATGGTGATGTGGACCTCGAACTCGCTGAAAAGGGCTCATCTATAAACTCTGTTAGAATAGCAGCAAGTCATATCGAGAATTTGGATAGCAAAGGGGAACCATCCGGATCATCTGTTTCAACTGTTTCAGCTGTCTCTTTACCATCACCGACGGATTCCAAATCTCAAAACTTCGAGACAGAACCAACGTCCAGAGCCATTAGTGACCAAGATAATCTACATTTAGCAATTCCATCTGCAGGAAGGGCTGAAGCAACTCGATATTTAAACATGGAGAAGAGAAAACAAGAAAAAAGGGGAAGTGTGCCAGATAAAGAACCTGATCGGTGTTTGGATGATAAGTGTTTCTTCTACTCATGTAAGGAGAGTCTTAGCAGAGATTCCGAAATATGCTTAGAAAATAGCATTGCCAGGACTACCAAGTTGAAGTGTGTACCCAACTTGTGCATCGGCCCCAGAAATTCTTCCTCTTTCAGTATCTACGAAAATCATACAAGCAATGCAGTGGTGAACTCAAAAAGTGGACCGCCTAATCAGTTCGCTTCCGCGAAGAGTTCACTAGATCCAACTTGTGACAGTACATTGCCTCAGACTCAATCTGTTTCCAGTCCTACACTAAGATTGATGGGTAAAAACTTAGTGGTGATGAATCATAAAGACCTTGTGCAACCTCAAACTACTGCATTGGATTGCACACAACAGGTGAATCTTCATAGAAATGGATGTACTTCCACCAACAATCGCTTGAAGCAGGAGAATTTTCTATACCAGCACGGTCAGCTTTCAAGTGGGTCTCCATCCTTTGGCCCAGCTTTACTAATGAGCGATCACCACATGTCCCTAAATTTACATGTCACCCCGTTCAGTGGCTTTGCATGGACTCCACTCCAGAATGGTTATCCAGCAAAACCTGATCAACAGACTCAGCAGAGGAACTCACATAAAAAGCTCAAGTCATCTCATAGTATAATGGACAAGGTGATTGTGATCGATGACTCTCCGAAGCATCAGACTGATGCAGAAGTCTCCTTATCAGCTTCAGCAAGCACTCTGCCTCTGACTCCATCAGAGAGACCAGTCACCTGTTATCCACTACAACAACAAATTAGAGATTATCCGAGACCGTTGCTTCCCAATGTATATTCAAGTGCCAATTCCAGTTTCATGAATCAAGGAATCGAGAAGGGTCCTTTCATGTCAAGCCCCACCTTGTTCCAGTTTCCTATAGCTCAAAGGGGACCTTCGATGTGTTACGAGCGGACCCTGCATTAATCCTACTGTTTAATATATGCATAAACAGGTTTTCACCTCAACTTTCAGGATGCAGTTATCTTCATTGTCTGTGGAGGCCAAGCAACCTCCAAGAATTGCCGCCTGATACAGCAAGAAGGCGACAACCCGATCAAAGGAATCAAGCTGGGGAAAAGTTTGTGATCAGAGTTCCAAAATAGATCAGCATGTACTTAATTTGCTATTCTGAAGCTCCAATAGGCAGAAAAGCAGAAGAGTTTCCTTTCTTTACAGTTGCAGTGCATCAACTTTTATACAAATTGTGAATAATCATGCACCAACTTGTTCTTCTAATGAGGACTACAGGTTTGTTTGGACTGTATATATTTTGGCTACTTGAATCACTAACTTTTGCTCATTGGGGAAAAGAAAAGGAACAAAAAAACTGGCTGGTCATTCACTTGGTTATTTTCTTTTGTAATTATGAAAAAAAATATTGGTATTTTATATAATGAAAAATGTTATAAACAATTGAAACTATTAGGATAAGTAAGATTATGTCAAATTGCATATGCAATATCATGAGCAAATTATTAATTTCTTCATGTTAAATTTTATTAGAATTGTGGGGGTCTTACCTATCTTATTTCTATATATGAATTTGTTTACTTTGTTATTTGCATGCTTATTGACAATATTTTGAGTATATATATCAATTAATTAAATGTATGATTTATGATTACATGTGGATGATAAGAAATTAAAAAAATTGACATTCGACTATATAATTTATTATGACATAAAAATAAAAAGACTATTGTCCTGATATCATTGAGAAGAATATGTTAATTTATAATACGTTTTCTACCAATGAAAACTTGATCATTTGAAAGATATTCAATGTGATAATAATAAACTGATTGATCGATCAAGGAGTATATTGAAAAATAAAAAAAATACAATAATGCATAAATGAAGTTTAACTCCGATCTTTATCTTATGGTGAATTTTAATTGCTTATGGTGAATTTTAATTACTCTTATGTAGTGGTGAATAAAAAGTTTTTAACTCTAAAAAAGACTTGAAGTAAAATTTTATGTGAGATGTGATAATCTCTATATAACAATAGATAGGGAATTGGACAATCTCTAAAAGTTGTTATGAAAAATTAAAATTTATGAATGATCATTAATGCATAACATCAAGACTAATTATATGTATGATGTGCAATAGTAGAAATCTGAATAGAAAAACATAATTCAAGACCTAATTTACTTAGTTTCCTTCGGATGAAAATTATTTACACTAAGTGAAGTTCAAATTTTATAAAGTACTTCATATGCATAATATAAGCATTGAGCAATCACTTTCTTATTTTTTTATTAATTATTTTAATTTTAATGTATGAAAATTTTAAATTTTATGGGGATTGTTGGAGTTAATTTTTAAACCAAAATTTTTTTAAATTTTTTTTTTTTTGTGTTTACATGATTAAAGGACATGTCTTTGGAAATATAACATTTCAGGATAACTTTTAAAGTACTTTTAAGTTAGTCCAAAACAATCCTAATCTACTGAATTAAGAAATAACTAAATAATTTCTCCCCTTTTATATTTCTTCCTCAATTGTATCTGTTGGTTAGTTAAATTATTTTAGGAGGAATAATAACGATTGAATCTCACGATATAAATCTCAAATTAATATTTCAACTTAAGAAAATGTCTCTCGATTAATTCCAGAGTACCTTAGTAGTGTATCGATCACTCGTGATTTTCATTTCGATGTTTTATCTCCACATTGATATCTTTCTTCTTGTTTGACTCCTTCACACATTAATTTGGTCGCATCATACTAGATTATTAGGTCATTAATCTCATGTATTGACTAACTTTCGACACAAACATTATTCAGGAAAATCTTTTTTTATTATATTTATTTTTATTAGTTGTATAACCTATCTCAAAAGAGAGTATTAGTAATATTGTTATGTACTTTAAATAAAATAGATAATTTAGCTTGGATAGCTTAGTTGGGAAATTATCATACTGAAGATCTAAAGGTCGCGTGTTCAATCTATGTTTATTGCATTTTTGCTATTGATGTCACGAATATATGCCTTTTACGTGAATTGTATTATAGCACAATTCTATCTTTATGTCTTTATGTTTTGCCCCTTTCATCAAAGGCTTACGCTCTTAATTTTTCTTTTATCTTTATTAGTTATATCGGTTCATCTAATACCCACCAGCCATGAAATAATTGAGAGAGTAAGAAAGAGATAAAAAATCTTCACATTGTTTTCTCTCTTGTCACTTATTTGATCTCTGCAAAATCATTTCAAAACTTATATCGTCTTATGCAACAAAAGAATCGAGTTAGAAAAATCTGATACTGTTCTCTCTTATAGGTACTTCAAGAGTACCTTAGTAGCACATCGATCGCTCGTGATTTTCGTTTCGAAGTTTTATCTCCATATTGACATCGTCTTTCGTGTTTGACTCCTTCACACATTAATCTAGTCGCATGATACTCGATTATCAAGTCATTAATCTCATGTATCGATTAACTTTAGACATTAACATTATTGAGTAAAAATCTTATTTTATTTTATTTATCTATATTCGTTGTATAACTTATATTAAAAGAGTGTATTAGTTATATTGTTCTATACTTTAAATAAAAATGATTCCCTTGTGTGGATAGCTCAGTTGGGAGAGCGTCAGACCAAAGATCTGAAGGTCGCGTATTTGATCCACGCTCACCACATTTTTACTATCGATGTCACAAATACATGCCCTTTATGTGAAATGTATTATAGAAGAATACTGTCAATAGGTTTAATGAAGTATGTTAAGTTATGCCCCTATTTATCAAAGGCTTTCCCTCTTAATTTTTCTTTTCACTTTATCGGTTCATCTAATACCCACCAGCCATGTAATAATTGAGAGAGTAAGAAAGGGATAAAAAATCTTCACATTGTTTTCTCCCTTCTCGTTTGAAAAATGTGATACTGTTCTCTCGTACATCGAAAATTCAATAGTACCTTAGTAGTACATAGATCGCTCGTGATTTTCATTTCGATGTTTTATCTCCACATTGACATCTTTCTTCTTGTTTGACTCCTTCACACATTAATCTGGTCGCATTATACTCGATTATCAGGTCATTAATCTCATGTATCGACTAACTTTCGACACAAATATTATTTAGGAAAATCTTTTTTTAATAAATTTATCTTTATTAGTTGTATAACCTACCTCAAAAGAGAGTATTAGTAATATTGTTATGTACTTTAAATAAAATGGATAATCTAGCTTGGATAGCTTAGTTGGGAAATTATCAGACTGAAGATCTAAAGGTCGTGTGTTTGATCTACGCTTATTGCATTTTTGCTATTGATGTCACGAATACATGCCTTTTACATGAATTGTATTATAGCACAATTCTATCTTTATGTTTTGTCCCTTTTCATCAAAGGCTTTGCCTCTTAATTTTTCTTTTATCTTTATTAGTTATATCGGTTCATCTAAAACACTCCAGCACAGGAATAATTGAGAGAGTAAGAAAGGGATAAAAAATCTTCACATTGTTTTCTCTCTTGTCACTTTTCTCTCTTGTCAATTTGTTGTATAACTTATCTTAAAAGAGTGTATTAGTTATATTGTTCTGTATTTTAAATAAAAATAATTTGTTTGCGGGGATAGTTTAGTTGGGAAAGCGTTAGATTGAAGATCTGAAGGTCGCGTGTTCGATCCATGTTCATCGTATTTTTGCTATCGATGTCACAAATACATGCCCTTATACCGTCTTAAGCAACAAGAAAATCTTTTTTTTTATTATATTTATATTTATTAGTTGTATAACCTACCTCAAAAGAGAGTATTAGTAATATTGTTATGTACTTGAAATAAAATGGATAATCTAGCTTGGATAGCATAGTTGGGAAATTATCAGATTGAAAATCTAAGGGTCGTGTGTTTGATCTACGCTTATTGCATTTTTGCTATTGATGTCACGAATACATGCCTTTTACATGAATTGTATTATAGCACAATTCTATCTTTATGTGTTGCCCCTTTTCATCAAAGGCTTTACCTCTGAATTTTTCATTTATCTTTATTAGTTATATCGGTTCATCTAATACCCACCAACCATGGAATAATTGAGAGAGTAAGAAAGGGATCAAAAATCTTCACATTGTTTCTCTCTTGTCACTTATTTGATCTCTGCAAAATCATTTCAAAACTTATACCGTCTTATGCAAAAAAAGAATCGAGTTAGAAAAATCTGATACTGTTCTGTCTTATAGGTACTTCAAGAGTACCTTAGAGGTACATCGATCGCTCGTGATTTTCGTTTTGAAGTTTTATCTCCACATTGACATCTTCTTTCGTGTCTGACTCCTACATACATTAATCTAGTCGCATGATAATCGATTATCAAGTTATTAATCTCTTGTAATGACTGACTTTAGACACTATCATTATTGAGTAAAAATATATTTTTTATTTTATTTATCTATATTTGTTGTATAACTTATCTTAAAAGAGTGTATTAGTTTTATTGTTCTGTACTTTAATTAGAAATGATTCCCCTGCGGGGATAGCTCAGTTGGGAGAGCGTCAGACTGAAGATCTGAAGGTCGCGTGTTCGATCCACGCTCACCGCATTTTAGTTCAAAAAATATGATACTGTTCTATCATACATTGATCTTCACATTAATCTGGTCGCATTATACTCGATTATCAGGTCATTAATCTCATGTATCGACTAACTTTTGACACAAATATTATTCAAGAAAATCTGATAGCATAGTTGGGAAATTATCAGATTGAAAATCTAAAGGTCGTGTGTTTAATCTACGCTTATTGCATTTTTGCTATTGATGTCACGAATACATGCCTTTCACATGAATTGTATTATAGCACAATTCTATCTTTATGTGTTGCCCCTTTTCATCAAAGGCTTTACCTCTGAATTTTTCATTTATCTTTATTAGTTATATCGGTTCATCTAATACCCACCAGCCATGGAATAATTGAGAGAGTAAGAAAGGGATAAAAAATCTTCACATTGTTTTCTCTCTTGTCACTTATTTGATCTCTGCAAAATCATTTCAAAACTTATACCGTCTTATGCAAAAAAAGAATCGAGTTAGAAAAATCTGATACTGTTCTCTCTTATAGGTACTTCAAGAGTACCTTAGAGGTACATCGATCGCTCGTGATTTTCGTTTTGAAGTTTTATCTCCACATTGACATCTTCTTTCGTGTCTGACTCCTACATACATTAATCTAGTCGTATGATACTCGATTATCAAGTTATTAATCTCTTGTATCGACTGACTTTAGACACTATCATTATTGAGTAAAATTTTTTATTTTATTTTATTTATCTATATTTGTTGTATAACTTATCTTAAAAGAGTGTATTAGTTTTATTGTTCTGTACATTAATTATAAATAATTACCTTGCGGGGATAGCTTAGTTGGGAGAGCGTTAGACTGAAGATCTGAAGGTCTTGTGTTCGATCCACGCTCACCGTATTTTAGTTCGAAAAATATAATACTGTTCTTTCATACATTGATCTTCACATTTAATCTCATGTATCAACTAACTTTTGACACAAATATTATTCAAGAAAATCTTTTTTTATTATATTTATCTTTTTTAGTTGTATAACCTACCTCAAAAGAGAGTATTAGTAATATTGTTATGTACTTGAAATAAAATGGATAATCTAGCTTGGATAGCATAGTTGGGTAATTATCAGATTGAAAATCTAAATGTCGTGTGTTTGATCTACGCTTATTGCATTTTTGCTATTGATGTCACGAATACATACCTTTTACATGAATTGTATTATAGCACAATTCTATCTTTATGTGTTGCCCCTTTTCATCAAAGGCTTTACCTCTGAATTTTTCATTTATCTTTATTAGTTATATCGGTTCATCTAATACCCACCAGCCATGGAATAATTGAGAGAGTAAGAAAGGGATAAAAAATCTTCACATTGTTTTCTCTCTTGTCACTTATTTGATCTCTGCAAAATCATTTCAAAACTTATACCGTCTTATGCAAAAAAAGAATCGAGTTAGAAAAATCTGATACTGTTCTCTCTAATAGGTAGTTCAAGAGTACCTTAGAGGTACATCGATCGCTCGTGATTTTCGTTTTGAAGTTTTATCTCCACATTGACATCTTCTTTCGTGTCTGACTCCTACATACATTAATCTAGTCGCATGATACTCGATTATCAAGTTATTAATCTCTTGTAATGACTGACTTTAGACACTATCATTATTGAGTAAAAATATATTTTTTATTTTATTTATCTATATTTGTTGTATAACTTATCTTAAAAGAGTGTATTAGTTTTATTGTTCTGTACTTTAATTAGAAATGATTCCCCTGCGGGGATAGCTCAGTTGGGAGAGCGTCAGACTGAAGATCTGAAGGTCGCGTGTTCGAACCACGCTCACCGCATTTTAGTTCAAAAAATATGATACTGTTCTATCATACATTGATCTTCACATTAATCTGGTCGCATTATACTCGATTATCAGGTCATTAATCTCATGTATCGACTAACTTTTGACACAAATATTATTCAAGAAAATCTGATAGCATAGTTGGGAAATTATCAGATTGAAAATCTAAAGGTCGTGTTTAATCTACGCTTATTGCATTTTTGCTATTGATGTCACGAATACATGCCTTTCACATGAATTGTATTATAGCACAATTCTATCTTTATGTGTTGCCCCTTTTCATCAAAGGCTTTACCTCTGAATTTTTCATTTATCTTTATTAGTTATATCGGTTCATCTAATACCCACCAGCCATGGAATAATTGAGAGAGTAAGAAAGGGATAAAAAATCTTCACATTGTTTTCTCTCTTGTCACTTATTTGATCTCTGCAAAATCATTTCAAAACTTATACCGTCTTATGCAAAAAAAGAATCGAGTTAGAAAAATCTGATACTGTTCTCTCTTATAGGTACTTCAAGAGTACCTTAGAGGTACATCGATCGCTCGTGATTTTCGTTTTGAAGTTTTATCTCCACATTGACATCTTCTTTCGTGTCTGACTCCTACATACATTAATCTAGTCGTATGATACTCGATTATCAAGTTATTAATCTCTTGTATCGACTGACTTTAGACACTATCATTATTGAGTAAAATTTTTTATTTTATTTTATTTATCTATATTTGTTGTATAACTTATCTTAAAAGAGTGTATTAGTTTTATTGTTCTGTACATTAATTATAAATAATTACCTTGCGGTGATAGCTTAGTTGGGAGAGCGTTAGACTGAAGATCTGAAGGTCTTGTGTTCGATCCACGCTCACCGCATTTTAGTTCGAAAAATATAATACTGTTCTTTCATACATTGATCTTCACATTTAATCTCATGTATCAACTAACTTTTGACACAAATATTATTCAAGAAAATCTTTTTTTATTATATTTATCTTTTTTAGTTGTATAACCTACCTCAAAAGAGAGTATTAGTAATATTGTTATGTACTTGAAATAAAATGGATAATCTAGCTTGGATAGCATAGTTGGGTAATTATCAGATTGAAAATCTAAATGTCGTGTGTTTGATCTACGCTTATTGCATTTTTGCTATTGATGTCACGAATACATACCTTTTACATGAATTGTATTATAGCACAATTCTATCTTTATGTGTTGCCCCTTTTCATCAAAGGCTTTAACTCTGAATTTTTCATTTATCTTTATTAGTTATATCGGTTCATCTAATACCCACCAGCCATGGAATAATTGAGAGAGTAAGAAAGGGATAAAAAATCTTCACATTGTTTTCTCTCTTGTCACTTATTTGATCTCTGCAAAATCATTTCAAAACTTATACCGTCTTATGCAAAAAAAGAATCGAGTTAGAAAAATCTGATACTGTTCTCTCTAATAGGTAGTTCAAGAGTACCTTAGAGGTACATCGATCGCTCGTGATTTTCGTTTTGAAGTTTTATCTCCACATTGACATCTTCTTTCGTGTCTGACTCCTACATACATTAATCTAGTCGCATGATACTCGATTATCAAGTTATTAATCTCTTGTATCGAATGACTTTAGACACTATCATTGTTGAGTAAAAATATTTTTTTTGTTTTATTTATCTATATTTGTTGTATAACTTATATTAAAAGAGTGTATTAGTTTTATTGTTCTAAAATTTAATTAGAAATGATTTCACTGCGTGGATAGCTTAGTTGGGAGAGCGTCAGACTGAAGATATGAAGGTTGCGTATTTGATCCATGCTCACCGCATTTTAGTTCGAAAAATATGATACTGTTCTCTCATACAATGATCTTCATATTTAATCTCATGTATCGACTAACTTCTTATTGCATTTTTTCTATTGATGTCACGAATACATGCCTTTTACATGAATTGTATTATAGCACAATTCTATCATTATGTGTTGCCCCTTTTCATCAAAGGCTTTACCTCTGAATTTTTCATTTATCTTTATTAGTTATATCGGTTCATCTAATACCCACCAGCCATGGAATAATTGAGAGAGTAAGAAAGGGATAAAAAATCTTCACATTGTTTTCTCTCTTGTCACTTATTTGATCTCTGCAAAATCATTTCAAAACTTATACCGTCTTATGCAAAAAAAGAATCGAGTTAGAAAAATCTGATACTGTTCTCTATTATAGGTACTTCAAGAGTACCTTAGAGGTACATCGATCGCTCGTGATTTTCGTTTTGAAGTTTTATCTCCACATTGACATCTTCTTTCGTGTCTAACTCCTACATACATTAATGTAGTCGCATGATAATCGATTATCAAGTTATTAATCTCTTGTAACGACTGACTTTAGACACTATCATTATTGAGTAAAAATATATTTTTTATTTTATTTATCTATATTTGTTGTATAACTTATCTTAAAAGAGTGTATTAGTTTTATTGTTCTGTACTTTAATTATAAATAATTTCCTTGCGGGGATAGCTTAGTTGGGAGTGCGTTAGACTGAAGATCTGAAGGTCTTGTGTTCGATCCACGCTCACCGCATTTTAGTTCGAAAAATATGATACTGTTCTTTCATACATTGATCTTCACATTTAATCTCATGTATCAACTAACTTTTGACAAAAATATTATTCAAGAAAATCTTTTTTTATTATATTTATCTTTTTTAGTTGTATAACCTACCACAAAAGAGAGTATTAGTAATATTGTTATGTACTTGAAATAAAATGGATAATCTAGCTTGGATAGCATAGTTGGGTAATTATCAGATTGAAAATCTAAAGGTCGTGTGTTTGATCTACGCTTATTGCATTTTTGCTATTGATGTCACGAATACATGCCTTTTACATGAATTGTATTATAGCACAATTCTATCTTTATGTGTTGCCCCTTTTCATCAAAGGCTTTACCTCTGAATTTTTCATTTATCTTTATTAGTTATATCGGTTTATGTAATACCCACCAGCCATGGAATAATTGAGAGAGTAAGAAAGGGATAAAAAATCTTCACATTGTTTTCTCTCTTGTCACTTATTTGATCTCTGCAAAATCATTTCAAAACTTATACCGTCTTATGCAGAAAAAGAATCGAGTTAGAAAAATCTGATACTGTTCTCTCTTATAGGTACTTCAAGAGTACCTTAGAGGTACATCGATCGCTCGTGATTTTCGTTTTGAAGTTTTATCTCCACATTGACATCTTCTTTCGTGTCTGACTCCTACATACATTAATCTAGTCGCATGATAATCGATTATCAAGTTATTAATCTCTTGTAATGACTGACTTTAGACACTATCATTATTGAGTAAAAATATATTTTTTATTTTATTTATCTATATTTGTTGTATAACTTATCTTAAAAGAGTGTATTAGTTTTATTGTTCTATACTTTAATTAGAAATGATTCCCCTGCGGGGATAGCTCAGTTGGGAGAGCGTCAGACTGAAGATCTGAAGGTCGCGTGTTCGATCCACGCTCACCGCATTTTAGTTCAAAAAATATGATACTGTTCTATCATACATTGATCTTCACATTAATCTGGTCGCATCATACTCGATTATCAGGTCATTAATCTCATGTATCGACTAACTTTTGACACAAATATTATTCAAGAAAATCTGATAGCATAGTTGGGAAATTATCAGATTGAAAATCTAAAGGTCGTGTGTTTAATCTACGCTTATTGCATTTTTGCTATTGATGTCACGAATACATGCCTTTCACATGAATTGTATTATAACACAATTCTATCTTTATGTGTTGCCCCTTTTCATCAAAGGCTTTACCTCTGAATTTTCCATTTATCTTTATTAGTTATATCGGTTCATCTAATACCCACCAGCCATGGAATAATTGAGAGAGTAAGAAAGGGATAAAAAATCTTCACATTGTTTTCTCTCTTGTCACTTATTTGATCTCTGCAAAATCATTTCAAAACTTATACCGTCTTATGCAAAAAAAGAATCGAGTTAGAAAAATCTGATACTGTTCTCTCTTATAGGTACTTCAAGAGTACCTTAGAGGTACATCGATCGCTCGTGATTTTCGTTTTGAAGTTTTATCTCCACATTGACATCTTCTTTCGTGTCTAACTCCTACATACATTAATGTAGTCGCATGATAATCGATTATCAAGTTATTAATCTCTTGTAACGACTGACTTTAGACACTATCATTATTGAGTAAAAATATATTTTTTATTTTATTTATCTATATTTGTTGTATAACTTATCTTAAAAGAGTGTATTAGTTTTATTGTTCTGTACTTTAATTATAAATAATTTCCTTGCGGGGATAGCTTAGTTGGGAGTGCGTTAGACTGAAGATCTGAAGGTCTTGTGTTCGATCCACGCTCACCGCATTTTAGTTCGAAAAATATGATACTGTTCTTTCATACATTGATCTTCACATTTAATCTCATGTATCAACTAACTTTTGACAAAAATATTATTCAAGAAAATCTTTTTTTATTATATTTATCTTTTTTAGTTGTATAACCTACCACAAAAGAGAGTATTAGTAATATTGTTATGTACTTGAAATAAAATGGATAATCTAGCTTGGATAGCATAGTTGGGTAATTATCAGATTGAAAATCTAAAGGTCGTGTGTTTGATCTACGCTTATTGCATTTTTGCTATTGATGTCACGAATACATGCCTTTTACATGAATTGTATTATAGCACAATTCTATCTTTATGTGTTGCCCCTTTTCATCAAAGGCTTTACCTCTGAATTTTTCATTTATCTTTATTAGTTATATCGGTTTATGTAATACCCACCAGCCATGGAATAATTGAGAGAGTAAGAAAGGGATAAAAAATCTTCACATTGTTTTCTCTCTTGTCACTTATTTGATCTCTGCAAAATCATTTCAAAACTTATACCGTCTTATGCAGAAAAAGAATCGAGTTAGAAAAATCTGATACTGTTCTCTCTTATAGGTACTTCAAGAGTACCTTAGAGGTACATCGATCGCTCGTGATTTTCGTTTTGAAGTTTTATCTCCACATTGACATCTTCTTTCGTGTCTGACTCCTACATACATTAATCTAGTCGCATGATAATCGATTATCAAGTTATTAATCTCTTGTAATGACTGACTTTAGACACTATCATTATTGAGTAAAAATATATTTTTTATTTTATTTATCTATATTTGTTGTATAACTTATCTTAAAAGAGTGTATTAGTTTTATTGTTCTATACTTTAATTAGAAATGATTCCCCTGCGGGGATAGCTCAGTTGGGAGAGCGTCAGACTGAAGATCTGAAGGTCGCGTGTTCGATCCACGCTCACCGCATTTTAGTTCAAAAAATATGATACTGTTCTATCATACATTGATCTTCACATTAATCTGGTCGCATCATACTCGATTATCAGGTCATTAATCTCATGTATCGACTAACTTTTGACACAAATATTATTCAAGAAAATCTGATAGCATAGTTGGGAAATTATCAGATTGAAAATCTAAAGGTCGTGTGTTTAATCTACGCTTATTGCATTTTTGCTATTGATGTCACGAATACATGCCTTTCACATGAATTGTATTATAACACAATTCTATCTTTATGTGTTGCCCCTTTTCATCAAAGGCTTTACCTCTGAATTTTCCATTTATCTTTATTAGTTATATCGGTTCATCTAATACCCACCAGCCATGGAATAATTGAGAGAGTAAGAAAGGGATAAAAAATCTTCACATTGTTTTCTCTCTTGTCACTTATTTGATCTCTGCAAAATCATTTCAAAACTTATACCGTCTTATGCAAAAAAAGAATCGAGTTAGAAAAATCTGATACTGTTCTCTCTTATAGGTACTTCAAGAGTACCTTAGAGGTACATCGATCGCTCGTGATTTTCGTTTTGAAGTTTTATCTCCACATTGACATCTTCTTTTGTGTCTGACTCCTACATACATTAATCTAGTCGTATGATACTCGATTTTCAAGTTATTAATCTCTTGTATCGACTGACTTTAGACACTATCATTATTGAGTAAAATTTTTTATTTTATTTTATTTATCTATATTTGTTGTATAACTTATCTTAAAAGAGTGTATTAGTTTTATTGTTCTGTACATTAATTATAAATAATTACCTTGCGGGGATAGCTTAGTTGGGAGAGCGTTAGACTGAAGATCTGAAGGTCTTGTGTTCGATCCACGCTCACCGCATTTTAGTTCGAAAAATATAATACTGTTCTTTCATACATTGATCTTCACATTTAATCTCATGTATCAACTAACTTTTGACACAAATATTATTCAAGAAAATCTTTTTTTATTATATTTATCTTTTTTAGTTGTATAACCTACCTCAAAAGAGAGTATTAGTAATATTGTTATGTACTTGAAATAAAATGGATAATCTAGCTTGGATAGCATAGTTGGGTAATTATCAGATTGAAAATCTAAATGTCGTGTGTTTGATCTACGCTTATTGCATTTTTGCTATTGATGTCACGAATACATACCTTTTACATGAATTGTATTATAGCACAATTCTATCTTTATGTGTTGCCCCTTTTCATCAAAGGCTTTACCTCTGAATTTTTCATTTATCTTTATTAGTTATATCGGTTCATCTAATACCCACCAGCCATGGAATAATTGAGAGAGTAAGAAAGGGATAAAAAATCTTCACATTGTTTTCTCTCTTGTCACTTATTTGATCTCTGCAAAATCATTTCAAAACTTATACCGTCTTATGCAAAAAAAGAATCGAGTTAGAAAAATCTGATACTGTTCTCTCTAATAGGTAGTTCAAGAGTACCTTAGAGGTACATCGATCGCTCGTGATTTTCGTTTTGAAGTTTTATCTCCACATTGACATCTTCTTTCGTGTCTGACTCCTACATACATTAATCTAGTCGCATGATACTCGATTATCAAGTTATTAATCTCTTGTAATGACTGACTTTAGACACTATCATTATTGAGTAAAAATATATTTTTTATTTTATTTATCTATATTTGTTGTATAACTTATCTTAAAAGAGTGTATTAGTTTTATTGTTCTGTACTTTAATTAGAAATGATTCCCCTGCGGGGATAGCTCAGTTGGGAGAGCGTCAGACTGAAGATCTGAAGGTCGCGTGTTCGAACCACGCTCACCGCATTTTAGTTCAAAAAATATGATACTGTTCTATCATACATTGATCTTCACATTAATCTGGTCGCATTATACTCGATTATCAGGTCATTAATCTCATGTATCGACTAACTTTTGACACAAATATTATTCAAGAAAATCTGATAGCATAGTTGGGAAATTATCAGATTGAAAATCTAAAGGTCGTGTGTTTAATCTACGCTTATTGCATTTTTGCTATTGATGTCACGAATACATGCCTTTCACATGAATTGTATTATAGCACAATTCTATCTTTATGTGTTGCCCCTTTTCATCAAAGGCTTTACCTCTGAATTTTTCATTTATCTTTATTAGTTATATCGGTTCATCTAATACCCACCAGCCATGGAATAATTGAGAGAGTAAGAAAGGGATAAAAAATCTTCACATTGTTTTCTCTCTTGTCACTTATTTGATCTCTGCAAAATCATTTCAAAACTTATACCGTCTTATGCAAAAAAAGAATCGAGTTAGAAAAATCTGATACTGTTCTCTCTTATAGGTACTTCAAGAGTACCTTAGAGGTACATCGATCGCTCGTGATTTTCGTTTTGAAGTTTTATCTCCACATTGACATCTTCTTTTGTGTCTGACTCCTACATACATTAATCTAGTCGTATGATACTCGATTTTCAAGTTATTAATCTCTTGTATCGACTGACTTTAGACACTATCATTATTGAGTAAAATTTTTTATTTTATTTTATTTATCTATATTTGTTGTATAACTTATCTTAAAAGAGTGTATTAGTTTTATTGTTCTGTACATTAATTATAAATAATTACCTTGCGGGGATAGCTTAGTTGGGAGAGCGTTAGACTGAAGATCTGAAGGTCTTGTGTTCGATCCACGCTCACCGCATTTTAGTTCGAAAAATATAATACTGTTCTTTCATACATTGATCTTCACATTTAATCTCATGTATCAACTAACTTTTGACACAAATATTATTCAAGAAAATCTTTTTTTATTATATTTATCTTTTTTAGTTGTATAACCTACCTCAAAAGAGAGTATTAGTAATATTGTTATGTACTTGAAATAAAATGGATAATCTAGCTTGGATAGCATAGTTGGGTAATTATCAGATTGAAAATCTAAATGTCGTGTGTTTGATCTACGCTTATTGCATTTTTGCTATTGATGTCACGAATACATACCTTTTACATGAATTGTATTATAGCACAATTCTATCTTTATGTGTTGCCCCTTTTCATCAAAGGCTTTACCTCTGAATTTTTCATTTATCTTTATTAGTTATATCGGTTCATCTAATACCCACCAGCCATGGAATAATTGAGAGAGTAAGAAAGGGATAAAAAATCTTCACATTGTTTTCTCTCTTGTCACTTATTTGATCTCTGCAAAATCATTTCAAAACTTATACCGTCTTATGCAAAAAAAGAATCGAGTTAGAAAAATCTGATACTGTTCTCTCTAATAGGTAGTTCAAGAGTACCTTAGAGGTACATCGATCGCTCGTGATTTTCGTTTTGAAGTTTTATCTCCACATTGACATCTTCTTTCGTGTCTGACTCCTACATACATTAATCTAGTCGCATGATACTCGATTATCAAGTTATTAATCTCTTGTATCGAATGACTTTAGACACTATCATTGTTGAGTAAAAATATTTTTTTTGTTTTATTTATCTATATTTGTTGTATAACTTATATTAAAAGAGTGTATTAGTTTTATTGTTCTAAAATTTAATTAGAAATGATTTCACTGCGTGGATAGCTTAGTTGGGAGAGCGTCAGACTGAAGATATGAAGGTTGCGTATTCGATCCATGCTCACCGCATTTTAGTTCGAAAAATATGATACTGTTCTCTCATACAATGATCTTCATATTTAATCTCATGTATCGACTAACTTCTTATTGCATTTTTGCTATTGATGTCACGAATACATGCCTTTTACATGAATTGTATTATAGCACAATTCTATCATTATGTGTTGCCCCTTTTCATCAAAGGCTTTACCTCTGAATTTTTCATTTATCTTTATTAGTTATATCGGTTCATCTAATACCCACCAGCCATGGAATAATTGAGAGAGTAAGAAAGGGATAAAAAATCTTCACATTGTTTTCTCTCTTGTCACTTATTTGATCTCTGCAAAATCATTTCAAAACTTATACCGTCTTATGCAAAAAAAGAATCGAGTTAGAAAAATCTGATACTGTTCTCTATTATAGGTACTTCAAGAGTACCTTAGAGGTACATCGATCGCTCGTGATTTTCGTTTTGAAGTTTTATCTCCACATTGACATCTTCTTTCGTGTCTAACTCCTACATACATTAATGTAGTCGCATGATAATCGATTATCAAGTTATTAATCTCTTGTAATGACTGACCTTAGACACTATCATTATTGAGTAAAAATATATTTTTTATTTTATTTATCTATATTTGTTGTATAACTTATCTTAAAAGAGTGTATTAGTTTTATTGTTCTGTACTTTAATTATAAATAATTCCCTTGCGTGGATAGCTTAGTTGGGAGTGCGTTAGACTGAAGATCTGAAGGTCTTGTGTTCGATCCACGCTCACCGCATTTTAGTTCGAAAAATATGATACTGTTCTTTCATACATTGATCTTCACATTTAATCTCATTTATCAACTAACTTTTGACAAAAATATTATTCAAGAAAATCTTTTTTTATTATATTTATCTTTTTTAGTTGTATAACCTACCACAAAAGAGAGTATTAGTAATATTGTTATGTACTTGAAATAAAATGGATAATCTAGCTTGGATAGCATAGTTGGGTAATTATCAGATTGAAAATCTAAAGGTCGTGTGTTTGATCTACGCTTATTGCATTTTTGCTATTGATGTCACGAATACATGCCTTTTACATGAATTGTATTATAGCACAATTCTATCTTTATGTGTTGCCCCTTTTCATCAAAGGCTTTACCTCTGAATTTTTCATTTATCTTTATTAGTTATATCGGTTCATCTAATACCCACCAGCCATGGAATAATTGAGAGAGTAAGAAAGGGATAAAAAATCTTCACATTGTTTTCTCTCTTGTCACTTATTTGATCTCTGCAAAATCATTTCAAAACTTATACCGTCTTATGCAGAAAAAGAATCGAGTTAGAAAAATCTGATACTGTTCTCTCTTATAGGTACTTCAAGAGTACCTTAGAGGTACATCGATCGCTCGTGATTTTTGTTTTGAAGTTTTATCTCCAAATTGACATCTTCTTTCGTGTCTGACTCCTACATACATTAATCTAGTCGCATGATAATCGATTATCAAGTTATTAATCTCTTGTAACGACTGACTTTAGACACTATCATTATTGAGTAAAAATATATTTTTTATTTTATTTATCTATATTTGTTGTATAACTTATCTTAAAAGAGTGTATTAGTTTTATTGTTCTGTACTTTAATTAGAAATGATTCCCCTACGGGGATAGCTCAGTTGGGAGAGCGTCAGACTGAAAATCTGAAGGTCGCGTGTTCGATCCACGCTCACCGCATTTTAGTTCAAAAAATATGATACTGTTCTATCATACATTGATCTTCACATTAATCTGGTCGCATCATACTCGATTATCATAGCATAGTTGGGAAATTATCAGATTGAAAATCTAAAGGTCGTGTTTAATCTACGCTTATTGAATTTTTGCTATTGATGTCACGAATACATGCCTTTCACATGAATTGTATTATAGCACAATTCTATCTTTATGTGTTGCCCCTTTTCATCAAAGGCTTTACCTCTGAATTTTTCATTTATCTTTATTAGTTATATCGGTTCATCTAATACCCACCAGCCATGGAATAATTGAGAGAGTAAGAAAGGGATAAAAAATCTTCACATTGTTTTCTCTCTTGTCACTTATTTGATCTCTGCAAAATCATTTCAAAACTTATACCGTCTTATGCAAAAAAAGAATCGAGTTAGAAAAATCTGATACTGTTCTCTCTTATAGGTACTTCAAGAGTACCTTAGAGGTACATCGATCGCTCGTGATTTTCGTTTTGAAGTTTTATCTCCACATTGACATCTTCTTTTGTGTCTGACTCCTACATACATTAATCTAGTCGTATGATACTCGATTTTCAAGTTATTAATCTCTTGTATCGACTGACTTTAGACACTATCATTATTGAGTAAAATTTTTTATTTTATTTTATTTATCTATATTTGTTGTATAACTTATCTTAAAAGAGTGTATTAGTTTTATTGTTCTGTACATTAATTATAAATAATTACCTTGCGGGGATAGCTTAGTTGGGAGAGCGTTAGACTGAAGATCTGAAGGTCTTGTGTTCGATCCACGCTCACCGCATTTTAGTTCGAAAAATATAATACTGTTCTTTCATACATTGATCTTCACATTTAATCTCATGTATCAACTAACTTTTGACACAAATATTATTCAAGAAAATCTTTTTTTATTATATTTATCTTTTTTAGTTGTATAACCTACCTCAAAAGAGAGTATTAGTAATATTGTTATGTACTTGAAATAAAATGGATAATCTAGCTTGGATAGCATAGTTGGGTAATTATCAGATTGAAAATCTAAATGTCGTGTGTTTGATCTACGCTTATTGCATTTTTGCTATTGATGTCACGAATACATACCTTTTACATGAATTGTATTATAGCACAATTCTATCTTTATGTGTTGCCCCTTTTCATCAAAGGCTTTACCTCTGAATTTTTCATTTATCTTTATTAGTTATATCGGTTCATCTAATACCCACCAGCCATGGAATAATTGAGAGAGTAAGAAAGGGATAAAAAATCTTCACATTGTTTTCTCTCTTGTCACTTATTTGATCTCTGCAAAATCATTTCAAAACTTATACCGTCTTATGCAAAAAAAGAATCGAGTTAGAAAAATCTGATACTGTTCTCTCTAATAGGTAGTTCAAGAGTACCTTAGAGGTACATCGATCGCTCGTGATTTTCGTTTTGAAGTTTTATCTCCACATTGACATCTTCTTTCGTGTCTGACTCCTACATACATTAATCTAGTCGCATGATACTCGATTATCAAGTTATTAATCTCTTGTATCGAATGACTTTAGACACTATCATTGTTGAGTAAAAATATTTTTTTTGTTTTATTTATCTATATTTGTTGTATAACTTATATTAAAAGAGTGTATTAGTTTTATTGTTCTAAAATTTAATTAGAAATGATTTCACTGCGTGGATAGCTTAGTTGGGAGAGCGTCAGACTGAAGATATGAAGGTTGCGTATTCGATCCATGCTCACCGCATTTTAGTTCGAAAAATATGATACTGTTCTCTCATACAATGATCTTCATATTTAATCTCATGTATCGACTAACTTCTTATTGCATTTTTGCTATTGATGTCACGAATACATGCCTTTTACATGAATTGTATTATAGCACAATTCTATCATTATGTGTTGCCCCTTTTCATCAAAGGCTTTACCTCTGAATTTTTCATTTATCTTTATTAGTTATATCGGTTCATCTAATACCCACCAGCCATGGAATAATTGAGAGAGTAAGAAAGGGATAAAAAATCTTCACATTGTTTTCTCTCTTGTCACTTATTTGATCTCTGCAAAATCATTTCAAAACTTATACCGTCTTATGCAAAAAAAGAATCGAGTTAGAAAAATCTGATACTGTTCTCTATTATAGGTACTTCAAGAGTACCTTAGAGGTACATCGATCGCTCGTGATTTTCGTTTTGAAGTTTTATCTCCACATTGACATCTTCTTTCGTGTCTAACTCCTACATACATTAATGTAGTCGCATGATAATCGATTATCAAGTTATTAATCTCTTGTAATGACTGACCTTAGACACTATCATTATTGAGTAAAAATATATTTTTTATTTTATTTATCTATATTTGTTGTATAACTTATCTTAAAAGAGTGTATTAGTTTTATTGTTCTGTACTTTAATTATAAATAATTCCCTTGCGTGGATAGCTTAGTTGGGAGTGCGTTAGACTGAAGATCTGAAGGTCTTGTGTTCGATCCACGCTCACCGCATTTTAGTTCGAAAAATATGATACTGTTCTTTCATACATTGATCTTCACATTTAATCTCATTTATCAACTAACTTTTGACAAAAATATTATTCAAGAAAATCTTTTTTTATTATATTTATCTTTTTTAGTTGTATAACCTACCACAAAAGAGAGTATTAGTAATATTGTTATGTACTTGAAATAAAATGGATAATCTAGCTTGGATAGCATAGTTGGGTAATTATCAGATTGAAAATCTAAAGGTCGTGTGTTTGATCTACGCTTATTGCATTTTTGCTATTGATGTCACGAATACATGCCTTTTACATGAATTGTATTATAGCACAATTCTATCTTTATGTGTTGCCCCTTTTCATCAAAGGCTTTACCTCTGAATTTTTCATTTATCTTTATTAGTTATATCGGTTCATCTAATACCCACCAGCCATGGAATAATTGAGAGAGTAAGAAAGGGATAAAAAATCTTCACATTGTTTTCTCTCTTGTCACTTATTTGATCTCTGCAAAATCATTTCAAAACTTATACCGTCTTATGCAGAAAAAGAATCGAGTTAGAAAAATCTGATACTGTTCTCTCTTATAGGTACTTCAAGAGTACCTTAGAGGTACATCGATCGCTCGTGATTTTTGTTTTGAAGTTTTATCTCCAAATTGACATCTTCTTTCGTGTCTGACTCCTACATACATTAATCTAGTCGCATGATAATCGATTATCAAGTTATTAATCTCTTGTAACGACTGACTTTAGACACTATCATTATTGAGTAAAAATATATTTTTTATTTTATTTATCTATATTTGTTGTATAACTTATCTTAAAAGAGTGTATTAGTTTTATTGTTCTGTACTTTAATTAGAAATGATTCCCCTACGGGGATAGCTCAGTTGGGAGAGCGTCAGACTGAAAATCTGAAGGTCGCGTGTTCGATCCACGCTCACCGCATTTTAGTTCAAAAAATATGATACTGTTCTATCATACATTGATCTTCACATTAATCTGGTCGCATCATACTCGATTATCATAGCATAGTTGGGAAATTATCAGATTGAAAATCTAAAGGTCGTGTTTAATCTACGCTTATTGAATTTTTGCTATTGATGTCACGAATACATGCCTTTCACATGAATTGTATTATAGCACAATTCTATCTTTATGTGTTGCCCCTTTTCATCAAAGGCTTTACCTCTGAATTTTTCATTTATCTTTATTAGTTATATCGGTTCATCTAATACCCACCAGCCATGGAATAATTGAGAGAGTAAGAAAGGGATAAAAAATCTTCACATTGTTTTCTCTCTTGTCACTTATTTGATCTCTGCAAAATCATTTCAAAACTTATACCGTCTTATGCAAAAAAAGAATCGAGTTAGAAAAATCTGATACTGTTCTCTCTTATAGGTACTTCAAGAGTACCTTAGAGGTACATCGATCGCTCGTGATTTTCGTTTTGAAGTTTTATCTCCACATTAACATCTTCTTTTGTGTCTGACTCCTACATACATTAATCTAGTCGCATGATAATCGATTATCAAGTTATTAATCTCTTGTAACGACTGACTTTAGACACTATCATTATTGAGTAAAAATATATTTTTTATTTTATTTATCTATATTTGTTGTATAACTTATCTTAAAAGAGTGTATTAGTTTTATTGTTCTATACTTTAATTATAAATAATTCCCTTGTGGGGATAGCTTAGTTGAGAGAGCGTTAGACTAAAGATCTGAAGGTCTTGTGTTCGATCCACGCTCACCGCATTTTAGTTCGAAAAATTTGATACTGTTCTTTCATACATTGATCTTCACATTTAATCTCAGGTATCAACTAACTTTTGACACAAATATTATTCAAGAAAATCTTTTTTTATTATATTTATCTTTTTTAGTTGTATAACCAACCTCAAAAGAGAGTATTAGTAATATTGTTATGTACTTGAAAAAAAATGGATAATCTAGCTTGGATAGCATAGTTGGGTAATTATCAGATTGAAAATCTAAAGGTCGTGTGTTTGATCTACGCTTATTGCATTTTTGCTATTGATGTCACGAATAATGCCTTTTACATGAATTGTATTGTAGCACAATTCTATCTTTATGTGTTGCCCCTTTTCATCAAAGGCTTTACCTCTGAATTTTTCATTTATCTTTATTAGTTATATCGGTTCATCTAATACCCACCAGCCATGGAATAATTGAGAGAGTAAGAAAGGGATAAAAAATCTTCACATTGTTTTCTCTCTTGTCACTTATTTGATCTCTGCAAAATCATTTCAAAACTTATACCGTCTTATGCAAAAAAAGAATCGAGTTAGAAAAATCTGATACTGTTCTCTCTAATAGGTAGTTCAAGAGTACCTTAGAGGTACATCGATCGCTCGTGATTTTCGTTTTGAAGTTTTATCTCCACATTGACATCTTCTGTCGTGTCTGACTCCTACATACATTAATCTAGTCGCATGATACTCGATTATCAAGTTATTAATCTCTTGTATCGAATGACTTTAGAAACTATCATTATTGAGTAAAAATATTTTGTTTGTTTTATTTATCTATATTTGTTGTATAACTTAATTAAAAGAGTGTATTAGTTTTATTGTTCTAAAATTTAATTAAAAATGTTTTCATTGCGTGGATAGCTTAGTTGGGAGAGCGTCAGACTGAAGATATGAAGGTCGCGTATTCGATCCATGCTCACCGCATTTTAGTTCGAAAAATATGATACTGTTCTCTCATACAATGATCTTCATATTTAATCTCATGTATCGACTAACTTATTATTGCATTTTTGCTATTGATGTCACGAATACATGCCTTTTACATGAATTGTATTGTAGCACAATTCTATCATTATGTGTTGCCCCTTTTCATCAAAGGCTTTACCTCTGAATTTTTCATTTATCTTTATTAGTTATATCGGTTCATCTAATACCCACCAGCCATGGAATAATTGAGAGAGTAAGAAAGGGATAAAAAATCGTCACATTGTTTTCTCTCTTGTCACTTATTTGATCTCTGCAAAATCATTTCAAAACTTATACCGTCTTATGCAAAAAAAGAATCGAGTTAGAAAAATCTGATACTGTTCTCTCTTATAGGTACTTCAAGAGTACCTTAGAGGTACATCGATCGCTCGTGATTTTCGTTTTGAAGTTTTATCTCCACATTGACATCTTCTTTCATGTCTGACTCCTACATACATTAATCTAGTCGCATGATAATCGATTATCAAGTTATTAATCTCTTGTAACGACTGACTTTAGACACTATCATTATTGAGTAAAAATATATTTTTTATTTTATTTATCTATATTTGTTGTATAACTTATCTTAAAAGAGTGTATTAGTTTTATTGTTCTGTACTTTAATTATAAATAATTCCCTTGCGGGGATAGCTTAGTTGGGAGAGCGTTAGACTAAAGATCTGAAGGTCTTGTGTTCGATCCACGCTCACCGCATTTTAGTTCGAAATATGATACTGTTCTTTCATACATTGATCTTCACATTTAATCTCATGTATCAACTATCTTTTGACACAAATATTATTCAAGAAAATCTTTTTTTATTATATTTATCTTTTTTAGTTGTATAACCTACCTCAAAAGAGAGTATTAGTAATATTGTTATGTACATGAAATAAAATGGATAATCTAGCTTGGATAGCATAGTTGGGTAATTATCAGATTGAAAATCTAAAGGTCGTGTGTTTGATCTACGCTTATTGCATTTTTGCTATTGATGTCACGAATACATGCCTTTTACATGAATTGTATTATAGCACAATTCTATCTTTATGTGTTGCCCCTTTTCATCAAAGGCTTTACCTCTGAATTTTTCATTTATCTTTATTAGTTATATCGGTTCATCTAATACCCACCAGCCATGGAATAATTGAGAGAGTAAGAAAGGGATAAAAAATCTTCACATTGTTTTCTCTCTTGTCACTTATTTGATCTCTACAAAATCATTTCAAAACTTATACCGTCTTATGCAAAAAAAGAATCGAGTTAGAAAAATCTGATACTGTTCTCTCTTATAGGTACTTCAAGAGTACCTTAGAGGTACATCGATCGCTCGTGATTTTCGTTTTGAAGTTTTATCTCCACATTGACATCTTCTTTCGTGTCTAACTCCTACATACATTAATGTAGTCGCATGATAATCGATTATCAAGTTATTAATCTCTTGTAATGACTGACCTTAGACACTATCATTATTGAGTAAAAATATATTTTTTATTTTATTTATCTATATTTGTTGTATAACTTATCTTAAAAGAGTGTATTAGTTTTATTGTTCTGTACTTTAATTATAAATAATTCCCTTGCGTGGATAGCTTAGTTGGGAGTGCGTTAGACTGAAGATCTGAAGGTCTTGTGTTCGATCCACGCTCACCGCATTTTAGTTCGAAAAATATGATACTGTTCTTTCATACATTGATCTTCACATTTAATCTCATTTATCAACTAACTTTTGACAAAAATATTATTCAAGAAAATCTTTTTTTATTATATTTATCTTTTTTAGTTGTATAACCTACCACAAAAGAGAGTATTAGTAATATTGTTATGTACTTGAAATAAAATGGATAATCTAGCTTGGATAGCATAGTTGGGTAATTATCAGATTGAAAATCTAAAGGTCGTGTGTTTGATCTACGCTTATTGCATTTTTGCTATTGATGTCACGAATACATGCCTTTTACATGAATTGTATTATAGCACAATTCTATCTTTATGTGTTGCCCCTTTTCATCAAAGGCTTTACCTCTGAATTTTTCATTTATCTTTATTAGTTATATCGGTTCATCTAATACCCACCAGCCATGGAATAATTGAGAGAGTAAGAAAGGGATAAAAAATCTTCACATTGTTTTCTCTCTTGTCACTTATTTGATCTCTGCAAAATCATTTCAAAACTTATACCGTCTTATGCAAAAAAAGAATCGAGTTAGAAAAATCTGATACTGTTCTCTCTAATAGGTAGTTCAAGAGTACCTTAGAGGTACATCGATCGCTCGTGATTTTCGTTTTGAAGTTTTATCTCCACATTGACATCTTCTTTCGTGTCTGACTCCTACATACATTAATCTAGTCGCATGATACTCGATTATCAAGTTATTAATCTCTTGTATCGAATGACTTTAGACACTATCATTATTGAGTAAAAATATTTTGTTTGTTTTATTTATCTATATTTGTTGTATAACTTAATTAAAAGAGTGTATTAGTTTTATTGTTCTAAAATTTAATTAGAAATGATTTCACTGCGTGGATAGCTTAGTTGGGAGAGCGTCAGACTGAAGATCTGAAGGTTGCGTATTCGATCCATGCTCATCGCATTTTAGTTCGAAAAATATGATACTGTTCTCTCATACAATGATCTTCATATTTAATCTCATGTATCGACTAACTTCTTATTGCATTTTTGCTATTGATGTCACGAATACATGCCTTTTACATGAATTGTATTGTAGCACAATTCTATCATTATGTGTTGCCCCTTTTCATCAAAGGCTTTACCTCTGAATTTTTCATTTATCTTTATTAGTTATATCGGTTCATCTAATACCCACCAGCCATGGAATAATTGAGAGAGTAAGAAAGGGATTAAAAATCTTCACATTGTTTTCTCTCTTGTCACTTATTTGATCTCTGCAAAATCATTTCAAAACTTATACCGTCTTATGCAAAAAAAGAATCGAGTTAGAAAAATCTGATACTGTTCTCTCTTATAGGTACTTCAAGAGTACCTTAGAGGTACATCGATCGCTCGTGATTTTCGTTTTGAAGTTTTATCTCCACATTGACATCTTCTTTCATGTCTGACTCCTACATACATTAATCTAGTCGCATGATAATCGATTATCAAGTTATTAATCTCTTGTAACGACTGACTTTAGACACTATCATTATTGAGTAAAAATATATTTTTTATTTTATTTATCTATATTTGTTGTATAACTTATCTTAAAAGAGTGTATTAGTTTTATTGTTCTGTACATTAATTATAAATAATTCCCTTGCGGGGATAGCTTAGTTGGGAGAGCGTTAGACTAAAGATCTGAAGGTCTTGTGTTCGATCCACGCTCACCGCATTTTAGTTCGAAATATGATACTGTTCTTTCATACATTGATCTTCACATTTAATCTCATGTATCAACTATCTTTTTACACAAATATTATTCAAGAAAATCTTTTTTTATTATAGTTATCTTTTTTAGTTGTATAACCTACCTCAAAAGAGAGTATTAGTAATATTGTTATGTACTTGAAATAAAATGGATAATCTAGCTTGGATAGCATAGTTGGGTAATTATCAGATAGAAAATCTAAAGGTCGTGTGTTTGATCTACGCTTATTGCATTTTTGCTATTGATGTCACGAATACATGCCTTTTACATGAATTGTATTATAGCACAATTCTATCTTTATGTGTTGCCCCTTTTCATCAAAGGCTTTACCTCTGAATTTTTCATTTATCTTTATTAGTTATATCGGTTCATCTAATACCCACCAGCCATGGAATAATTGAGAGAGTAAGAAAGGGATAAAAAATCTTCACATTGTTTTCTCTCTTGTCACTTATTTGATCTCTGCAAAATCATTTCAAAACTTATACCGTCTTATGCAAAAAAAGAATCGAGTTAGAAAAATCTGATACTGTTCTCTCTTATAGGTACTTCAAGAGTACCTTAGAGGTACATCGATCGCTCGTGATTTTCGTTTTGAAGTTTTATCTCCACATTGACATCTTCTTTCGTGTCTCACACCTACATACATTAATCTAGTCGCATGATAATCGATTATCAAGTTATTAATCTCTTGCAACGACTGACTTTAGACACTATCATTATTGAGTAAAAATATATTTTTTATTTTATTTATCTATATTTGTTGCATAACTTATCTTAAAAGAGTGTATTAGTTTTATTGTTCTGTACTTTAATTAGAAATTATTCCCCTGCGGGGATAGCTCAGTTGGGAGAGCGTCAGACTGAAGATCTGAAGGTCGCGTGTTCGATCCACGCTCACCGCATTTTAGTTCAAAAAATATGATACTGTTCTATCATACATTGATCTTCACATTAATCTGGTCGCATCATACTCGATTATCAGGTCATTAATCTCATGTATCGACAAACTTTTGACACAAATATTATTCAAGAAAATCTGATAGCATAGTTGGGAAATTATCAGATTGAAAATCTAAAGGTCGTGTGTTTGATCTACGCTTATTGCATTTTTACTATTGATGTCACGAATACATGTCTTTTACATAAATTGTATTGTAGCACAATTCTATCTTTATGTGTTGCCCCTTTTCATCAAAGGCTTTACCTCTGAATTTTTCATTTATCTTTATTAGTTATATCTGTTCATCTAATACCCACCAGCCATGGAATAATTGAGAGAGTAAGAAAGGGATAAAAAATCTTCACATTGTTTTCTCTCTTGTCACTTATTTGATCTCTGCAAAATCATTTCAAAACTTATACCGTCTTATACAAAAAAAGAATCGAGTTAGAAAAATCTGATACTGTTCTCTCTAATAGGTAGTTCAAGAGTACCTTAGAGGTACATCGATCGCTCGTGATTTTCGTTTTGAAGTTTTATCTCCACATTGACATCTTCTTTCGTGTCTGACTCCTACATACATTAATCTAGTCGCATGATACTCGATTATCAAGTTATTAATCTCTTGTATCGAATGACTTTAGACACTATCATTATTGAGTAAAAATATTTTGTTTGTTTTATTTATCTATATTTGTTGTATAACTTAATTAAAAGAGTGTATTAGTTTTATTGTTCTAAAATTTAATTAGAAATGATTTCACTGCGTGGATAGCTTAGTTGGGAGAGCGTCAGACTGAAGATATGAAGGTTGCGTATTCGATCCATGCTCATCGCATTTTAGTTCGAAAAATATGATACTGTTCTCTCATACAATGATCTTCATATTTAATCTCATGTATCGACTAACTTCTTATTGCATTTTTGCTATTGATGTCACGAATACATGCCTTTTACATGAATTGTATTGTAGCACAATTCTATCATTATGTGTTGCCCCTTTTCATCAAAGGCTTTACCTCTGAATTTTTCATTTATCTTTATTAGTTATATCGGTTCATCTAATACCCACCAGCCATGGAATAATTGAGAGAGTAAGAAAGGGATTAAAAATCTTCACATTGTTTTCTCTCTTGTCACTTATTTGATCTCTGCAAAATCATTTCAAAACTTATACCGTCTTATGCAAAAAAAGAATCGAGTTAGAAAAATCTGATACTGTTCTCTCTTATAGGTACTTCAAGAGTACCTTAGAGGTACATCGATCGCTCGTGATTTTCGTTTTGAAGTTTTATCTCCACATTGACATCTTCTTTCATGTCTGACTCCTACATACATTAATCTAGTCGCATGATAATCGATTATCAAGTTATTAATCTCTTGTAACGACTGACTTTAGACACTATCATTATTGAGTAAAAATATATTTTTTATTTTATTTATCTATATTTGTTGTATAACTTATCTTAAAAGAGTGTATTAGTTTTATTGTTCTGTACATTAATTATAAATAATTCCCTTGCGGGGATAGCTTAGTTGGGAGAGCGTTAGACTAAAGATCTGAAGGTCTTGTGTTCGATCCACGCTCACCGCATTTTAGTTCGAAATATGATACTGTTCTTTCATACATTGATCTTCACATTTAATCTCATGTATCAACTATCTTTTTACACAAATATTATTCAAGAAAATCTTTTTTTATTATAGTTATCTTTTTTAGTTGTATAACCTACCTCAAAAGAGAGTATTAGTAATATTGTTATGTACTTGAAATAAAATGGATAATCTAGCTTGGATAGCATAGTTGGGTAATTATCAGATAGAAAATCTAAAGGTCGTGTGTTTGATCTACGCTTATTGCATTTTTGCTATTGATGTCACGAATACATGCCTTTTACATGAATTGTATTATAGCACAATTCTATCTTTATGTGTTGCCCCTTTTCATCAAAGGCTTTACCTCTGAATTTTTCATTTATCTTTATTAGTTATATCGGTTCATCTAATACCCACCAGCCATGGAATAATTGAGAGAGTAAGAAAGGGATAAAAAATCTTCACATTGTTTTCTCTCTTGTCACTTATTTGATCTCTGCAAAATCATTTCAAAACTTATACCGCCTTATGCAAAAAAATAATCGAGTTAGAAAAATCTGATACTGTTCTCTCTTATAGGTACTTCAAGAGTACCTTAGAGGTACATCTATCGCTCGTGATTTTCGTTTTGAAGTTTTATCTCCACATTGACATCTTCTTTCGTGTCTCACTCCTACATACATTAATCTAGTCGCATGATAATCGATTATCAAGTTATTAATCTCTTGCAACGACTGACTTTAGACACTATCATTATTGAGTAAAAATATATTTTTTATTTTATTTATCTATATTTGTTGCATAACTTATCTTAAAAGAGTGTATTAGTTTTATTGTTCTGTACTTTAATTAGAAATTATTCCCCTGCGGGGATAGCTCAGTTGGGAGAGCGTCAGACTGAAGATCTGAAGGTCGCGTGTTCGATCCACGCTCACCGCATTTTAGTTCAAAAAATATGATACTGTTCTATCATACATTGATCTTCACATTAATCTGGTCGCATCATACTCGATTATCAGGTCATTAATCTCATGTATCGACAAACTTTTGACACAAATATTATTCAAGAAAATCTGATAGCATAGTTGGGAAATTATCAGATTGAAAATCTAAAGGTCGTGTGTTTGATCTACGCTTATTGCATTTTTACTATTGATGTCACGAATACATGCCTTTTACATAAATTGTATTGTAGCACAATTCTATCTTTATGTGTTGCCCCTTTTCATCAAAGGCTTTACCTCTGAATTTTTCATTTATCTTTATTAGTTATATCGGTTCATCTAATACCCACCAGCCATGGAATAATTGAGAGAGTAAAAAAGGGATAAAAAATCTTCACATTGTTTTCTCTCTTGTCACTTATTTGATCTCTGCAAAATCATTTCAAAACTTATACCGTCTTATACAAAAAAAGAATCGAGTTAGAAAAATCTGATACTGTTCTCTCTAATAGGTAGTTCAAGAGTACCTTAGAGGTACATCGATCGCTCGTGATTTTCGTTTTGAAGTTTTATCTCCACATTGACATCTTCTTTCGTGTCTGACTCCTACATACATTAATCTAGTCGCATGATACTCGATTATCAAGTTATTAATCTCTTGTATCGAATGACTTTAGACACTATCATTATTGAGTAAAAATATTTTGTTTGTTTTATTTATCTATATTTGTTGTATAACTTAATTAAAAGAGTGTATTAGTTTTATTGTTCTAAAATTTAATTAGAAATGATTTCACTGCGTGGATAGCTTAGTTGGGAGAGCGTCAGACTGAAGATATGAAGGTCGCGTATTCGATCCATGCTCATCGCATTTTAGTTCGAAAAATATGATACTGTTCTCTCATACAATGATCTTCATATTTAATCTCATGTATCGACTAACTTCTTATTGCATTTTTGCTATTGATGTCACGAATACATGCCTTTTACATGAATTGTATTGTAGCACAATTCTATCATTATGTGTTGCCCCTTTTCATCAAAGGCTTTACCTCTGAATTTTTCATTTATTTTTATTAGTTATATCGGTTCATCTAATACCCACCAGCCATGGAATAATTGAGAGAGTAAGAAAGGGATAAAAAATCTTCACATTGTTTTCTCTCTTGTCACTTATTTGATCTCTGCAAAATCATTTCAAAACTTATACCGTCTTATGCAAAAAAAGAATCGAGTTAGAAAAATCTGATACTGTTCTCTCTAATAGGTAGTTCAAGAGTACCTTAGAGGTACATCGATCGCTCGTGATTTTCGTTTTGAAGTTTTATCTCCACATTGACATCTTCTTTCGTGTCTGACTCCTACATACATTAATCTAGTCGCATGATACTCGATTATCAAGTTATTAATCTCTTGTATCGAATGACTTTAGACACTATCATTATTGAGTAAAAATATTTTGTTTGTTTTATTTATCTATATTTGTTGTATAACTTAATTAAAAGAGTGTATTAGTTTTATTGTTCTAAAATTTAATTAGAAATGATTTCACTGCGTGGATAGCTTAGTTGGGAGAGCGTCAGACTGAAGATATGAAGGTCGCGTATTCGATCCATGCTCATCGAATTTTAGTTCGAAAAATATGATACTGTTCTCTCATACAATGATCTTCATATTTAATCTCATGTATCGACTAACTTCTTATTGCATTTTTGCTATTGATGTCACGAATACACGCCTTTTACATGAATTGTATTGTAGCACAATTCTATCATTATGTGTTGCCCCTTTTCATCAAAGGCTTTACCTCTGAATTTTTCATTTATCTTTATTAGTTATATCGGTTCATCTAATACCCACCAGCCATGGAATAATTGAGAGAGTAAGAAAGGGATTAAAAATCTTCACATTGTTTTCTCTCTTGTCACTTATTTGATCTCTGCAAAATCATTTCAAAACTTATACCGTCTTATGCAAAAAAAGAATCGAATTAGAAAAATCTGATACTGTTCTCTCTTATAGGTACTTCAAGAGTACCTTAGAGGTACATCGATCGCTCGTGATTTTCGTTTTGAAGTTTTATCTCCACATTGACATCTTCTTTCATGTCTGACTCCTACATACATTAATCTAGTCACATGATAATCGATTATCAAGTTATTAATCTCTTGTAACGACTGACTTTAGACACTATCATTATTGAGTAAAAATATATTTTTTATTTTATTTATCTTTATTTGTTGTATAACTTATCTTAAAAGAGTGTATTAGTTTTATTGTTCTGTACTTTAATTATAAATAATTCCCTTGCGGGGATAGCTTAGTTGGGAGAGCGTTAGACTAAAGATCTGAAGGTCTTGTGTTCGATCCACGCTCACCGCATTTTAGTTCGAAATATGATACTGTTCTTTCATACATTGATCTTCACATTTAATCTCATGTATCAACTATCTTTTGACACAAATATTATTCAAAAAAATCTTTTTTTATTATATTTATCTTTTTTAGTTGTATAACCTACCTCAAAAGAGAGTATTAGTAATATTGTTATGTACTTGAAATAAAATGGATAATCTAGCTTGGATAGCATAGTTGGGTAATTATCAGATTGAAAATCTAAAGGTCGTGTGTTTGATCTACGCTTATTGCATTTTTGCTATTGATGTCACGAATACATGCCTTTTACATGAATTGTATTATAGCACAATTCTATCTTTATGTGTTGCCCCTTTTCATCAAAGGCTTTACCTCTGAATTTTTCATTTATCTTTATTAGTTATATCGGTTCATCTAATACCCACCAGCCATGGAATAATTGAGAGAGTAAGAAAGGGATAAAAAATCTTCACATTGTTTTCTCTCTTGTCACTTATTTGATCTCTGCAAAATCATTTCAAAACTTATACCGTCTTATGCAAAAAAAGAATCGAGTTAGAAAAATCTGATACTGTTCTCTCTTATAGGTACTTCAAGAGTACCTTAGAGGTACATCGATCGCTCGTGATTTTCGTTTTGAAGTTTTATCTCCACATTGACATCTTCTTTCGTGTCTCACTCCTACATACATTAATCTAGTCGCATGATAATCGATTATCAAGTTATTAATCTCTTGTAACGACTGACTTTCGACACTATCATTATTGAGTAAAAATATATTTTTTATTTTATTTATCTATATTTGTTGCATAACTTATCTTAAAAGAGTGTATTAGTTTTATTGTTCTGTACTTTAATTAGAAATTATTCCCCTGCGGGGATAGCTCAGTTGGGAGAGCGTCAGACTGAAGATCTGAAGGTCGCGTGTTCGATCCACGCTCACCGCATTTTAGTTCAAAAAATATGATACTGTTCTATCATACATTGATCTTCACATTAATCTGGTCGCATCATACTCGATTATCAGGTCATTAATCTCATGTATCGACAAACTTTTGACACAAATATTATTCAAGAAAATCTGATAGCATAGTTGGGAAATTATCAGATTGAAAATCTAAAGGTCGTGTGTTTGATCTACGCTTATTGCATTTTTACTATTGATGTCACGAATACATGCCTTTTACATGAATTGTATTGTAGCACAATTCTATCTTTATGTGTTGCCCCTTTTCATCAAAGGCTTTACCTCTGAATTTTTCATTTATCTTTATTAGTTATATCGGTTCATCTAATACCCACCAGCCATGGAATAATTGAGAGAGTAAGAAAGGGATAAAAAATCTTCACATTGTTTTCTCTCTTGTCACTTATTTGATCTCTGCAAAATCATTTCAAAACTTATACCGTCTTATACAAAAAAAGAATCGAGTTAGAAAAATCTGATACTGTTCTCTCTAATAGGTAGTTCAAGAGTACCTTAGAGGTACATCGATCGCTCGTGATTTTCGTTTTGAAGTTTTATCTCCACATTGACATCTTCTTTCATGTCTGACTCCTACATACATTAATGTAGTCGCATGATACTCGATTATCAAGTTATTAATCTCTTGTATCGAATGACTTTAGACACTATCATTATTGAGTAAAAATATTTTGTTTGTTTTATTTATCTATATTTGTTGTATAACTTAATTAAAAGAGTGTATTAGTTTTATTGTTCTAAAATTTAATTAGAAATGATTTTACTGCGTGGATAGCTTAGTTGGGAGAGCGTCAGACTGAAGATATGAAGGTCGCGTATTCGATCCATGCTCACCGCATTTTAGTTCGAAAAATATGATACTGTTCTCTCATACAATGATCTTCATATTTAATCTCATGTATCGACTAACTTCTTATTGCATTTTTGCTATTGATGTCACGAATACATGCCTTTTACATGAATTGTATTGTAGCACAATTCTATCATTATGTGTTGCCCCTTTTCATCAAAGGCTTTACCTCTGAATTTTTCATTTATCTTTATTAGTTATATCGGTTCATCTAATACCCACCAGCCATGGAATAATTGAGAGAGTAAGAAAGGGATTAAAAATCTTCACATTGTTTTCTCTCTTGTCACTTATTTGATCTCTGCAAAATCATTTCAAAACTTATACCGTCTTATGCAAAAAAAGAATCGAGTTAGAAAAATCTGATACTGTTCTCTCTTATAGGTACTTCAAGAGTACCTTAGAGGTACATCGATCGCTCGTGATTTTCGTTTTTAAGTTTTATCTCCACATTGACATCTTCTTTCGTGTCTCACTCCTACATACATTAATCTAGTCGCATGATAATCGATTATCAAGTTATTAATCTCTTGTAACGACTGACTTTAGACACTATCATTATTGAGTAAAAATATATTTTTTATTTTATTTATCTATATTTATTGTATAACTTATCTTAAAAGAGTGTATTAGTTTTATTGTTCTGTACTTTAATTAGAAATTATTGCCCTGCTGGGATAGCTCAGTTGGGAGAGCGTCAGACTGAAGATCTGGAGGTCGCGTGTTCGATCCACGCTCATCGCATTTTAGTTCAAAAAATACGATACTGTTCTATCATACATTGATCTTCACATTAATCTGGTCGCATCATACTCGATTATCAGGTCATTAATCTCATGTATCGACTAACTTTTGACACAAACTTTTGACACAAATATTATTCAAGAAAATCTGATAGCATAGTTGGGAAATTATCAGATTGAAAATCTAAAGGTCGTGTGTTTGATCTACGCTTATTGCATTTTTGCTATTGATGTCACGAATACATGCCTTTTACATGAATTGTATTATAGCACAATTCTATCTTTATGTGTTGCCCCTTTTCATCAAAGGCTTTACCTCTGAATTTTTCATTTATCTTTATTAGTTATATCGGTTCATCTAATACCCACCAGCCATGGAATAATTGAGAGAGTAAGAAAGGGATAAAAAATCTTCACATTGTTTTCTCTCTTGTCACTTATTTGATCTCTGCAAAATCATTTCAAAACTTATACCGTCTTATGCAAAAAAAGAATCGAGTTAGAAAAATCTGATACTGTTCTCTCTTATAGGTACTTCAAGAGTACCTTAGAGGTACATCGATCGCTTGTGATTTTCGTTTTGAAGTTTTATCTCCACATTGACATCTTCTTTCGTGTCTCACTCCTACATACATTAATCTAGTCGCATGATAATCGATTATCAAGTTATTAATCTCTTGTAACGACTGACTTTAGACACTATCATTATTGAGTAAAAATATATATTTTATTTTATTTATCTATATTTGTTGTATAACTTATCTTAAAAGAGTGTATTAGTTTTATTGTTCTGTACTTTAATTATAAATAATTCCCTTGCGGGGATAGCTTAGTTGGGAGAGCGTTAGACTGAAGATCTGAAGGTCTTGTGTTTGATCCACGCTCACCGCATTTTAGTTCGAAAAATATGATATTGTTCTTTCATACATTCATTGATCTTCACATTTAATCTCATGTATCAACTAACTTTTGACACAAATATTATTCAAGAAAATCTTTTTTTATTATATTTATCTTTTTTAGTCGTATAACCTACCTCAAAAGAGAGTATTAGTAATATTGTTATGTACTTGAAATAAAATGGATAATCTAGCTTGGATAGCATAGTTGGGTAATTATCAGATTGAAAATCTAAAGGTCGTGTGTTTGATCTACGCTTATTGCATTTTTGCTATTGATGTCACGAATACATGCCTTTTACATGAATTGTATTATAGCACAATTCTATCTTTATGTGTTGCCCCTTTTCATCAAAGGCTTTACCTCTGAATTTTTCATTTATCTTTATTAGTTATATCGGTTCATCTAATACCCACCAGCCATGGAATAATTGAGAGAGTAAGAAAGGGATTAAAAATCTTCACATTGTTTTCTCTCTTGTCACTTATTTGATCTCTGCAAAATCATTTCAAAACTTATACCGTCTTATGCAAAAAAAGAATCGAGTTAGAAAAATCTGATACTGTTCTCTCTTATAGGTACTTCAAGAGTACCTTAGAGGTACATCGATCGCTCGTGATTTTCGTTTTGAAGTTTTATCTCCACATTGACATCTTCTTTCGTGTCTCACTCCTACATACATTAATCTAGTCGCATGATAATCGATTATCAAGTTATTAATCTCTTGTAATGACTGACTTTAGACACTATCATTATTGAGTAAAAATATATTTTTTATTTTATTTATCTATATTTGTTGTATAACTTATCTTAAAAGAGTGTATTAGTTTTATTGTTCTGTACTTTAATTAGAAATGATTCCTCTGGGAGAGCGTCAGACTGAAGATCTGAAGGTCGCGTGTTCGATCCACGCTCACCGCATTTTAGTTCAAAAAATATGATACTGTTCTATCATACATTGATCTTCACATTAATCTGGTCGCATCATACTCGATTATCAGGTCATTAATCTCATGTATCGACTAATTTTTGACACAAATATTATTCAAGAAAATCTGATAGCATAGTTGGGAAATTATCAGATTGAAAATCTAAAGGTCGTGTGTTTAATCTACGTTTATTGAATTTTTGCTATTGATGTCACGAATACATGCCTTTCACATGAATTGTATTATAGCACAATTCTATCTTTATGTGTTGCCCCTTTTCATCAAAGGCTTTACCTCTGAATTTTCCATTTATCTTTATTAGTTATATCGGTTCATCTAATACCCACCAGCCATGGAATAATTGAGAGAGTAAGAAAGGGATAAAAAATCTTCACATTGTTTTCTCTCTTGTCACTTATTTGATCTCTGCAAAATCATTTCAAAACTTATACCGTCTTATGCAAAAAAAGAATTGAGTTAGAAAAATCTGATACTGTTCTCTCTAATAGGTAGTTCAAGAGTACCTTAGAGGTACATCGATCGCTCGTGATTTTCGTTTTGAAGTTTTATCTCCACATTGACATCTTCTTTCGTGTCTGACTCCTACATACATTAATCTAGTCGCATGATACTCGATTATCAAGTTATTAATCTCTTGTATCGAATGACTTTAGACACTATCATTATTGAGTAAAAATATTTTTTTTGTTTTATTTATCTATATTTGTTGTATAACTTAATTAAAAGAGTGTATTAGTTTTATTGTTCTAAAATTTAATTAGAAATGATTTCACTGCGTGGATAGCTTAGTTGGAAGAGCGTCAAACTGAAGATATGAAGGTCGGGTATTCGATCCATGCTCACCGCATTTTGGTTCGAAAAATATGATACTGTTCTCTCATACAATGATCTTCATATTTAATCTCATGTATCGACTAACTTCTTATTGCATTTTTGCTATTGATGTCACGAATACATGCCTTTTACATGAATTGTATTATAGCAAAATTCTATTATTATGTGTTGCCCCTTTTCATCAAAGGCTTTACCTCTGAATTTTTCATTTGTCTTTATTAGTTATATCGGTTCATCTAATACCCACCAGCCATGGAATAATTGAGAGTGTAAGAAAGGGATAAAAAATCTTCACATTGTTTTCTCTCTTGTCACTTATTTGATCTCTGCAAAATCATTTCAAAACTTATACCGTCTTATGCAAAAAAAGAATCGAGTTAGAAAAATCTGATACTGTTCTCTCTTATAGGTACTTCAAGAGTACCTTAGAGGTACATCGATCGCTCGTGATTTTCGTTTTGAAGTTTTATCTCCACATTGACATCTTCTTTCGTGTCTCACTCCTACATACATTAATCTAGTCGCATGATAATCGATTATCAAGTTATTAATCTCTTGTAACGACTGACTTTAGACACTATCATTATTGAGTAAAAATATATTTTTTTATTTTATTTATCTATATTTGTTGTATAACTTATCTTAAAAGAGTGTATTAGTTTTATTGTTCTGTACTTTAATTATAAATAATTCCCTTGCGGGGATAGCTTAGTTGGGAGAGCGTTAGACTGAAGATCTGAAGGTCTTGTGTTCGATCCACGCTCACCGCATTTTAGTTCGAAAAATATGATACTGTTCTTTCATACATTCATTGATCTTCACATTTAATCTCATGTATCAACCAACATTTGACACAAATATTATTCAAGAAAATCTTTTTTTATCATATTTATCTTTTTTAGTTGTATAACCTACCTCAAAAGAGAGTATTAGTAATATTGTTATGTACTTGAAATAAAATGGATAATCTAGCTTGGATAGCATAGTTGGGTAATTATCAGATTGAAAATCTAAAGGTCGTGTGTTTGATCTACGCTTATTGCATTTTTGCTATTGATGTCACGAATACATGCCTTTTACATGAATTGTATTATAGCACAATTCTATCTTTATGTGTTGCCCCTTTTCATCAAAGGCTTTACCTCTGAATTTTTCATTTATCTTTATTAGTTATATCGGTTCATCTAATACCCACCAGCCATGGAATAATTGAGAGAGTAAGAAAGGGATAAAAAATCTTCACATTGTTTTCTCTCTTGTCACTTATTTGATCTCTGCAAAATCATTTCAAAACTTATACCGTCTTATGCAAAAAAAGAATCGAGTTAGAAAAATCTGATACTGTTCTCTCTTATAGGTACTTCAAGAGTACCTTAGAGGTACATCGATCGCTCGTGATTTTCGTTTTGAAGTTTTATCTCCACATTGACATCTTCTTTCGTGTCTCACTCCTACATACATTAATCTAGTCGCATGATAATCGATTATCAAGTTATTAATCTCTTGTAACGACTGACTTTAGACACTATCATTATTGAGTAAAAATATATATTTTATTTTATTTATCTATATTTGTTGTATAACTTATCTTAAAAGAGTGTATTAGTTTTATTGTTCTGTACTTTAATTAGAAATGATTCCCCTGCGAGTATAGCTCCGTTGGGAGAGCGTCAGACTGAAGATCTGAAGGTCGCGTGTTCGATCCACGCTCACCGCATTTTAGTTCAAAAAATATGATACTGTTCTATCATACATTGATCTTCACATTAATCTGGTCGCATCATACTCGATTATCAGGTCATTAATCTCATGTATCGACTAACTTTTGACACAAATATTATTCAAGAAAATCTGATAGCATAGTTGGGAAATTATCAGATTGAAAATCTAAAGGTCGTGTGTTTAATCTACGCTTATTTAATTTTTGCTATTGATGTCACGAATACATGCCTTTCACATGATTTGTATTATAGCACAATTCTATCTTTATGTGTTGCCCCTTTTCATCAAAGGCTTTACCTCTAAATTTTTCATTTATCTTTATTAGTTATATCGGTTTATCGGATACCCACCAGCCATGGAATAATTGAGAGAGTAAGAAAGGGATCAAAAATCTTCACATTGTTTTCTCTCTTGTCACTTATTTGATCTCTGCAAAATCATTTCAAAACTTATACCGTCTTATGCAAAAAAAGAATCGAGTTAGAAAAATCTGATACTGTTCTCTCTTATAGGTACTTCAAGAGTACCTTAGAGGTACATCGATCGCTCGTGATTTTCGTTTTGAAGTTTTATCTCCACATTGACATTTTCTTTCGTGTCTGACTCCTACATACATTAATCTAGTCACATGATACTCGATTATCAAGTTATTAATCTCTTGTATCGACTGACTTTAGACACTATCATTATTGAGTAAAATTTTTTATTTTATTTTATTTATCTATATTTATTGTATAACTTATCTTAAAAGAGTGTATTAGTTTTATTGTTCTGTATTTTAATTATAAATAATTCCCTTGTGGGGATAGCTCAGTTGGTAGAGCGTTAGACTGAAAATCTGAAGGTCTTGCGTTCAATCCACGCTCACCGCATTTTAGTTTGAAAAATATGATACTGTTCTGTCATACATTGATCTTCACATTTAATCTCATGTATCAACTAACTTTTGACACAAATATTATTCAAGAAAATCTTTTTTCATTATATTTATCTTTTTTAGTTGTATAACCTACCTCAAAAGAGAGTATTAGTAATATTGTTATGTACTTGAAATAAAATGGATAATCTAGCTTGGATAGCATAGTTGGGTAATTATCAGATTGAAAATCTAAAGGTCGTGTGTTTGATCTACGCTTATTGCATTTTTGCTATTGATGTCACGAATACATGCCTTTTACATGAATTGTATTATAGCACAATTCTATCTTTATGTGTTGCCCCTTTTCATCAAAGGCTTTACCTCTGAATTTTTCATTTATCTTTATTAGTTATATCGGTTCATCTAATACCCACCAGCCATGGAATAATTGAGAGAGTAAGAAAGGGATAAAAAATCTTCACATTGTTTTCTCTCTTGTCACTTATTTGATCTCTGCAAAATCATTTCAAAACTTATACCGTCTTATGCAAAAAAAGAATCGAGTTAGAAATCTGATACTGTTCTCTCTTATAGGTACTTCAAGAGTACCTTAGAGGTACATCGATCGCTCGTGATTTTCGTTTTGAAGTTTTATCTCCACATTTACATCTTTCGTGTCCGACTCCTACATACATTAATCTAGTCGCATGATATTCGATTATCAAGTTATTAATCTCTTGTATCGACTGACTTTAGACACTATCTTTATTGAGTAAAAAAATATTTTTTATTTTATTTATCAATATTTGTTGTATAACTTATCTTAAAAGAGTGTATTAGTTATATTGTTCTGTACTTTAAATAAAAATGATTCTCTTACGGGGATAGCTCAGTTGGGAGAGCGTCAGACTGAAGATCTGAAGGTCTTGTGTTCGATCCACGCTCACCGCATTTTAGTTCGAAAAATATGATACTGTTCTCTCATACATTGATCTTCACATTTAATCTCTTGTATCAACTAACTTTTGACACAAATATTATTCGAGAAAATCTTTTTTTATTATATTTATATTTTTTAGTTGTATAACCTACCTCAAAAGAGAGGTCGTGTGTTTGATCTACGCTTATTGCATTTTTCTATTGATGTCACGAATACTTGCCTTTTACATGAATTGTATTATAGCACAATTCTATCTTTATGTGTTGCCCCTTTTCATCAAAGGCTTTACCTCTGAATTTTTCCTTTATCTTTATTAGTTATATCGGTTCATCTAATACCCACCAGCCATGGAATAATTGAGAGAGTAAGAAAGGGATAAAAAATCTTCACATTGTTTTCTCTCTTGTCACTTATTTGATCTCTGCAAAATCATTTCAAAACTTATACCGTCTTATGCAAAAAAAGAATCGAGTTAGAAAAATCTGATACTGTTCTCTCTTACAGGTTCTTCAATAGTACCTTAGAGGTACATCGATCGCTCGTGATTTTCGTTTTGAAGTTTTATCTCCACATTTACATCTTCTTTCGTGTCTGACTCCTACATACATTAATCTAGTCGCATGATACTCGATTATTAAGTTATTAATCTCTTGTATCGACTGACTTTAGACACTATCATTATTGAGTAAAAATATTTTTTTATTTTATTTATCTATATTTGTTGTATAACTTATCTTAAAAGAGTGTATTAGTTTTATTGTTCTGTACTTTAATTATAAATAATTTCCTTGCGGGGATAGCTTAGTTGGGAGAGCGTTAGACTAAAGATCTGAAGGTCTTGTGTTCGATCCACGCTCACCGCATTTTAGTTCGAAATATGATACTGTTCTTTCATACATTGATCTTCACATTTAATCTCATGTATCAACTATCTTTTGACACAAATATTATTCAAGAAAATCTTTTTTTATTATATTTATCTTTTTTAGTTGTATAACCTACCTCAAAAGAGAGTATTAGTAATATTGTTATGTACTTGAAATAAAATGGATAATCTAGCTTGGATAGCATAGTTGGGTAATTATCAGATTGAAAATCTAAAGGTCGTGTGTTTGATCTACGCTTATTGCATTTTTGCTATTGATGTCACGAATACATGCCTTTTACATGAATTGTATTATAGCACAATTCTATCTTTATGTGTTGCCCCTTTTCATGAAAGGCTTTACCTCTGAATTTTTCATTTATCTTTATTAGTTATATCAGTTCATCTAATACCCACCAGCCATGGAATAATTGAGAGAGTAAGAAAGGGATAAAAAATCTTCACATTGTTTTCTCTCTTGTCACTTATTTGATCTCTGCAAAATCATTTCAAAACTTATACCGTCTTATGCAAAAAAAGAATCGAGTTAGAAAAATCTGATACTGTTCTCTCTTATAGGTACTTCAAGAGTACCTTAGAGGTACATCGATCGCTCGTGATTTTCGTTTTGAAGTTTTATCTCCACATTGACATCTTCTTTCGTGTCTGACTCCTACATACATTAATCTAGTCGCATGATATTCGATTATCAAGTTATTAATCTCTTGTAACGACTGACTTTAGACACTATCATTATTGAGTAAAAAAATATTTTTTATTTTATTTATCTATATTTGTTGTATAACTTATCTTAAAAGAGTGTATTAGTTATATTGTTCTGTACTTTAATTAAAAATAATTCTCTTACGGGGATAGCTCAGTTGGGAGAGCGTCAGACTGAAGATCTGAAGGTCTTGTGTTCGATCCACGCTCACCGCATTTTAGTTCGAAAAATATGATACTGTTCTCTCATACATTGATCTTCACATTTAATCTCTTGTATCAACTAACTTTTGACACAAATATTATTCGAGAAAATCTTTTTTTATTATATTTATATTTTTTAGTTGTATAACCTACCTCAAAAGAGAGGTCGTGTGTTTGATCTACGCTTATTGCATTTTTCTAATTGATGTCACGAATACTTGCCTTTTACATGAATTGTATTATAGCACAATTCTATCTTTATGTGTTGCCCCTTTTCATCAAAGGCTTTACCTCTGAATTTTTCCTTTATCTTTATTAGTCATATCGATTCATCTAATACCCACCAGCCATGGAATAATTGAGAGAGTAAGAAAGGGATCAAAAATCTTCACATTGTTTTCTCTCTTGTCACTTATTTGATCTCTGCAAAATCATTTCAAAACTTATACCGTCTTATGCAAAAAAAGAATCGAGTTAGAAAAATCTGATACTGTTCTCTCTTACAGGTTCTTCAATAGTACCTTAGAGGTACATCGATCGCTCGTGATTTTCGTTTTGAAGTTTTATCTCCACATTTACATCTTCTTTAGTGTTTGACTCCTACATACATTAATCTAGTCGCATGATACTCGATTATCAAGTTATTAATCTCTTGTATCGACTGACTTTAGACACTATCATTATTGAGTAAACATATTTTTTTATTTTATTTATCTATATTTGTTGTATAACTTATCTTAAAAGAGTGTATTAGTTATATTGTTTTGTACTTTAATTAAAAATGATTTTTTTGCGGGGATAGCTCGGTCGCGTGTTCGATCCACGCTCACCGTATTTTAGTTCTCTCATACATTGATCTTCACATTTAATCTCATGTATCGACTAACTTTTGACACAAATATAATTCTAGAAAATCTTTTTTAGTATATTTATATTTTTTAGTTGTATAACCTACCTCAAAAGAGAGTATTAGTAATATTGTTATATACTTGAAATAAAATGGATAATCTAACTTGGATAGCATAGTTGGGATATTATCAGATTGAAAATCTAAAGGTCGTGTGTTTGATCTACGCTTATTGCATTTTTGCTGTTGATGTCACGAATACATGCCTTTAACATGAATTGTATTATAGCACAATTATATCTTTATGTGTTGCCCCTTTTCATCAAATGCTTTACCTCTGAATTTTTCATTTATCTTTATTAGTTATATCGGTTCATCTAATACCCACCAGCCATGGAATAATTGAGAGAGTAAGAAAGGGATAAAAAATCTATACATTGTTTTCTCTCTTGTCACTTATTTGATCTCTGCAAAATCATTTCAAAACTTTTACCGTCTTATGCAAAAAAAGAATCGAGTTAGTAAAATCTGATACTGTTCTCTATTATAGGTACTTCAAGAGTACCTTAGAGGTACATCGATCGCTCGTGATTTTCGTTTTGAAGTTTTATCTCCACATTGACATCTTCTTTCGTGTCTGACTCCTACATACATTAATCTAGTCGCATGATACTCGATTATCAAGTTATTAATCTCTTGTATCGACTAACTTTAGACACTATCATTATTTAGTAAAAATATATTTTTTATTTTATTTATCTATATTTGTTGTATAACTTATCTTAAAAGAGTGTATTAGTTTTATTGTTCTAAAATTTAATTAGAAATGATTTCCCTGCGGGGAAGTTGGGAGAGCGTCAGACTGAAGATCTGAAGGTCGCGTGTTCGATCCTAGAAAAATATGATACTGTTCTCTCATACATTGATCTTCACATTTAATCTCATGTATTGATTAACTTTTGACACAAATATTATTCAAGAAAATCTTTTTTTATTATATTTACATTTTTTAGTTGTATAACCTACCTCAAAATAGAGTATTAGTAATATTGTTATATACTTGAAATAAAATGGATAATCTAACTTGGATAGCATCGTTGGGATATTATCAGATTGAAAATCTAAAGGTCGTGTGTTTGATCTACGCTTATTGCATTTTTGCTATTGATGTCACGAATACATGCCTTTTACATGAATTGTATTATAGCACAATTCTATCTTTATGTGTTGCCCCTTTTCATCAAAGGCTTTACCTCTGAATTTTTCATTTATCTTTATTAGTTATATCGGTTCATCTAATACCCACCAGCCATGGAATAATTGAGAGAGTAAGAAAGGGATAAAAAATCTTCACATTGTTTTCTCTCTTGTCACTTATTTGATCTTTGCAAAATCATTTCAAAACTTATACCGTCTTATGCAAAAAAAGAATCGAGTTAGAAAAATCTGATACTGTTCTCTCTTATAGGTACTTCAAGAGTACCTTAGAGGTACATCGATCGCTCGTGATTTTCGTTTTGAAGTTTTATCTCCACATTGACATCTTCTTTCGTGTCTGACTCCTACATACATTAATCTAGTCGCATGTTATTCTATTATCAAGTTATTAATCTCTTGTAACGACTGACTTTAGACACTATCATTATTGAGTAAAAAAATATTTTTTATTTTATTTATCTATAATTGTTGTATAACTTATCTTAAAAGAGTGTATTAGTTATATTGTTCTGTACATTAATTAAAAATGATTCTCTTACCGGGATAGCTCAGTTGGGAGAGCGTCAGACTGAAGATCTGAATGTCTTGTGTTCGATCCACGCTCACCGCATTTTAGTTCGAAAAATATGATACTGTTCTCTCATACATTGATCTTCACATTTAATCTCTTGTATCAACTAACTTTTGACACAAATATTATTCAAGAAAATCTTTTTTTATTATATTTATATTTTTTAGTTGTATAACCTACCTCAAAAGAGAGGTCGTGTGTTTGATCTACGCTTATTGCATTTTTCTATTGATGTCACGAATACTTGCCTTTTACATGAATTGTATTATAGCACAATTCTATCTTTATGTGTTGCCCCTTTTCATCAAAGGCTTTACCTCTGAATTTTTCCTTTATCTTTATTAGTCATATCGATTCATCTAATACCCACCAGCCATGGAATAATTGAGAGAGTAAGAAAGGGATAAAAAATCTTCACATTGTTTTCTCTCTTGTCACTTATTTGATCTCTGCAAAATCATTTCAAAACTTATATCGTCTTATGCAAAAAAAGAATCGAGTTAGAAAAATCTGATACTGTTCTCTCTTACAGGTTCTTCAATAGTACCATAGAGGTACATCGATCGCTCGTGATTTTCGTTTTGAAGTTTTATCTCCACATTTACATCTTCTTTAGTGTCTGACTCCTACATACATTAATCTAGTCGCATGATACTCGATTATCAAGTTATTAATCTCTTGTATCGACTGACTTTAGACACTATCATTATTGAGTAAACATATTTTTTTATTTTATTTATCTATATTTGTTGTATAACTTATCTTAAAAGAGTGTATTAGTTATATTGTTTTGTACTTTAATTAAAAATGATTTTTTTGCGGGGATAGCTCAGTTGGGAGAGCGTCAGACTGAAAATCTAAAGGTCGCGTGTTCGATCCACGCTCACCGAATTTTAGTTCTCTCATACATTGATCTTCACATTTAATCTCATGTATCGACTAACTTTTGACACAAATATAATTCTAGAAAATCTTTTTTTTTATATTTATATTTTTTAGTTGTATAACCTACCTCAAAAGAGAGTATTAGTAATATTGTTATATACTTGAAATAAAATGGATAATCTAACTTGGATAGCATAGTTGGGATATTATCAGATTGAAAATCTAAAGGTCGTGTGTTTGATCTACGCTTATTGCATTTTTGCTGTTGATGTCACGAATACATGCCTTTTACATGAATTGTATTATAGCACAATTCTATCTTTATGTGTTGCCCCTTTTAATCAAATGCTTTACCTCTGAATTTTTCATTTATCTTTATTAGTTATATCGGTTCATCTAATACCCACCAGCCATGGAATAATTGAGAGAGTAAGAAAGGGATAAAAAATCTTCACATTGTTTTCTCTCTTGTCACTTATTTGATCTCTGCAAAATCATTTCAAAACTTATACCGTCTTATGCAAAAAAAGAATCGAGTTAGTAAAATCTGATACTGTTCTCTATTATAGGTACTTCAAGAGTACCTTAGAGGTACATCGATCGCTCGTGATTTTCGTTTTGAAGTTTTATCTCCACATTGACATCTTCTTTCGTGTCTGACTCCTACATACATTAATCTAGTCGCATGATACTCGATTATCAAGTTATTAATCTCTTGTATCGACTAACTTTAGACACTATCATTATTTAGTAAAAATATTTTTTTTATTTTATTTATCTATATTTGTTGTATAACTTGTCTTGAAAGAGTGTATTAGTTTTATTGTTCTAAAATTTAATTAGAAATGATTGCCCTGCGGGGAAGTTGGGAGAGCGTCAGAGTGAAGATCTGAAGGTCGCGTGTTCGATCCTCGAAAAATATGATACTGTTCTCTCATACATTGATCTTCACATTTAATCTCATGTATTGACTAACTTTTGACACAAATATTATTCAAGAAAATCTTTTTTTATTATATTTATATTTTTTAGTTGTATAACCTACCTCAAAAGAGAGTATTAGTAATATTGTTATATACTTGAAATAAAATGGATAATCTAACTTGGATAGCATCGTTGGGATATTATCAAATTGAAAATCTAAAAGTCGTGTGTTTGATCTACGCTTATTGCATTTTTGGTATTGATGTCACGAATACATGCCTTTTACATGAATTGTATTATAGCACAATTCTATCTTTATGTGTTGCCCCTTTTCATCAAATGCTTTACCTCTAAATTTTTCATTTATCTTTATTAGTTATATCGGTTCATCTAATACCCACCAGCCATGGAATAATTGAGAGAGTAAGAAAGGGATAAAAAATCTTCACATTGTTTTCTCTCTTGTCACTTATTTGATCTCTTCAAAATCATTTCAAAACTTATACCGTCTTATGCAAAAAAAGAATCGAGTTAGAAAAATCTGATACTGTTCTCTCTTATAGGTACTTCAAGAGTACCTTAGAAGTACATCGATCACTCGTGATTTTCGTTTTGAAGTTTTATCACCACATTTACATCTTCTTTCGTGTCTGACTCCTTCACACATTAATCTAGTCGCATGATAATCGATTATTAAGTCATTAATCTATTGTATCGACTAACTTTAGACTCTAACATTATTGAGTAAAAATATTTTCTTATTTTATTTATCTATATTTGTTGTATAACTTATCTTAAAAGAGTGTATTAGTTATATTGTTCTGTATTTTAAATAAAAATAATTTACTTGCGGGGATAGCCCAGTTGGGAAATCGTTAGACTGAAGATCTGAAGGTCGTGTGTTCGATCTACGCTCACTGCATTTTAGTTTGAAAAATATGATACTGTTCTCTCATACATTGATCTTCACATTAATCTAGTCGCATCATACTCGATTATCAGGTCATTAATCTCATGTATCGACTAACTTTTGACACAAATATTATTCAAGAAAATCTTTTTTTTATTATATTTATCTTTATTAGTTGTATAACCTACCTCAAAAGAGAGTATTAGTAATATTGTTATATACTTGAAATAAAATAGATAATCTAGCTTGGATAGCATAGTTGGGATATTATCAGATTGAAAATCTAAAGGTCGTGTGTTTGATCTATGCTTATTGCATTTTTGCTATCGATGTCACGAATACATGCCTTTTACATGAATTGTATTATAGCACAATTCTATCTTTATATGTTGCCCCTTTTCATCAAAGGCTTTCCGTCTTAATTTTTCTTTTATCTTTATTAGTTATATCGGTTCATTTAATACCCACCTGTCATGGAATAATTAAGAGAGTAAGAAAGTGATCAAAAATCTTCACATTGTTTTCTCTCTTGTCACTTATTTGATCTCTGCAAAATCATTTCAAAACTTATACCGTCTTATGCAAAAAAAGAATCGAGTTAGAAAAATCTGATACTGTTCTCTCTTATAAGTACTTCAAGAGTACCTTAGAGGTACATCGATCGCTCGTTATTTTCGTGTTAAAGTTTTATCTCCACATTGACATCTTCTTTCGTGTCTGACTCCTTCATACATTAATCTAGTCGTATGATACTCGATTATCAAGTCATTAATCTCTTGTATTGACTGACTTTAGACACTATCATTATTGAGTAAAAATATTATTTTGTTTTATTTATCTATATTTGTTGTATAACTTATCTTAAAAGAGTGTATTAGTTATATTGTTATGTACTTTAATTAAAAATGATTCCCTATGATACTGTTATCTCATACATCGATCTTCACATTAATCTGGTCGCATCATACTCGATTATCAGGTCATTAATCTCATGTATCGACTAACTTTTGACACAAATATTATTCAAGAAAATCTTTTTGTTGTATAACATACCTCAAAAGAGAGTATTAGTAATATTGTTATGTACTTGAAATAAAATGGATAATCTAGCTTGGATAGCAAAGTTGGGAAATTATCAGACTGAATATCTAAATGTCGTGTGTTTGATCTACGCTTATTACATTTTTGCTATTGATGTCACGAATACATGCCTTTTACATGAATTGTATTATAGCACAATTCTATCTTTATATGTCATCAAAGGCTTTACCTCTGTATTTGTCAAAAAAAGAATCAAGTTACTCACCGCATCATTTTATATCTTTATTAGTTGTATAACCTACCCCAAAAGAGAGTATTAGTAATATTGTTATATACTTGAAATAAAATGGATAATCTAGCTTGGATAGCATAGTTGGGATATTATCAGATTGAAAATCTAAAGGTCGTGTGTTTGATCTACGCTTATTGCATTTTTGCTATTGATGTCACGAATACATGCCTTTTACATGAATTGTATTATAGCACAATTCTATCTTTATGTGTTGCCCCTTTTCATCAAAGGCTTTCCGTCTTAATTTTTCTTTTATCTTTATTAGTTATATCGGTTCATTTAATACCCACTAGTCATAGAATAATTAAGAGAGTAAGAAATGGATCAAACATCTTCACATTGTTTTCTCTCTTGTCACTTATTTGATCTCTGCAAAATCATTTCAAAACTTATACCGTCTTATGCAAAAAAAGAATCGAGTTAGAAAAATCTGATACTGTTCTCTCTTATAAGTACTTCAAGAGTACCTTAGAGGTACATCGATCGCTCGTGATTTTCGTTTTGAAGTTTTATCTCCACATTGACATCTTCTTTCGTGTCTGACTCCTACATACATTAATCTAGTCGCATGATACTCGATTATCAAGTCATTAATCTCTTGTATTGACTGACTTTAGACACTATCATTATTGAGTAAAAATATTTTTTTATTTTATTTATCTATATTTGTTGTATAACTTATCTTAAAAGAGTGTATTAGTTATATTGTTCTGTACTTTAATTAAAAATGATTCCCTATGATACTGTTATCTCATACATCGATCTTCACATTAATCTGGTCGCATCATACTCGATTATCAGGTCATTAATCTCATATATCGACTAACTCTTGACACAAATATTATTCAAGAAAATCTTTTTGTTGTATAACCTACCTCAAAAGAGAGTATTAGTAATATTGTTATGTACTTGAAATAAAATGGATAATCTAGCTTGGATAGCATAGTTGGGAAATTATCAGACTGAATATCTAAATGTCGTGTGTTTGATCTACGGTTATTGCATTTTTGCTATTGATGTCACGAATACATGCCTTTTACATGAATTGTATTATAGCACAATTCTATCTTTATGTGTTGCCCCTTTTCATCAAAGGCTTTACCTTTGTATTTTTCATTTATCTTTATTAGTTATATCGGTTCATCTAATACCCACTAGCCATGGAATAATAGAGAGCGTAAGAAAGGGATAAAAAATCTTCACATTGTTTTCTCTCTTGTCACTTATTTGATCTTTGCAAAATCATTTCAAAACTTACACCGTCTTATACAAAAAAAGAATCGAGTTAGAAAAATCTGATACTGTTCTCTCGTATAGGTACTTCAAGAGTACCTTAGAATTACATCGATCGCTCGTGATTTTCGTTTTGAAGTTTTATCTCCACATTGACATCTTCTTTCGTGTCTGACTCCTTCACACATTAATCTAGTTGCATGATACTCGATTATTAAGTCATTAATCTCTTGTATCGACTAAATTTAGACTCTAAAATTATTGAGTAAAAATATTTTTTTATTTTATTTATCTATATTTGTTGTATAACTTATCTTAAAAGAGTGTATTAGTTATATTGTTCTGTATTTTAAATAAAAATAATTTACTTGCGGGTATAGTTCAGTTGGGAAAGCGTTAGACTAAAGATCTGAAGGTCGCGTGTTCAATCCACGCTTACCGCATTTTAGTTTGAAAAATATGATACTGTTCTCTCATACATTGATCTTCACATTAATCTGGTCGCATCATACTCGATTATCAGGTCATTAATCTCATGTATCGACTAACTTTTGACACAAATATTAGATTGAAAATCTAAAGGTCGTGTGTTTGATCTACGCTTATTGCATTTTTGCTATTGATGTCACGAATAAATGCCTTTTACATGAATTGTATTATAGCACAATTCTATCTTTATGTGTTGCCCCTTTTCATCAAAGGCTTTACGTCTTAATTTTTCTTTTATCTTTATTAGTTATATCGGTTCATTTAATACCCACCAGTCATGAAATAATTAAGAGAGTAAGAAATGGATCAAACATCTTCACATTGTTTTCTCTCTTGTCACTTATTTGATCTCTGCAAAATCATTTCAAAACTTATACCGTCTTATGCAAAAAAAGAATCGAGTTAGAAAAATCTGATACTGTTCTCTCTTATAAGTACTTCAAGAGTACCTTAGAGGTACATCGATCGCTCGTGATTTTCGTTTTGAAGTTTTATCTCCACATTGACATCTTCTTTCGTGTCTGACTCCTTCATACATTAATCTAGTCGTATGATACTCGATTATCAAGTCATTAATCTCTTGTATTGACTGACTTTCGACACTATCATTATTGAGTAAAAATATTTTTTTTATTTTATTTATCTATATTTGTTGTATAACTTATCTTAAAAGAGTGTATTAGTTATATTGTTCTGTACTTTAATTAAAAATGATTCCCTATGATACTGTTTTCTCATACATCGATCTTCACATTAATCTGGTCGCATCATACTCGATTATCAGGTCATTAATCTCATGTATCGACTAACTTTTGACACAAATATTATTCAAGAAAATCTTTTTGTTGTATAACCTACCTCAAAAGAGAGTATTAGTAATATTGTTATGTACTTGAAATAAAATGGATAATCTAGCTTGGATAGCATAGTTGGGAAATTATCAGACTGAATATCTAAATGTCGTGTGTTTGATCTACGCTTATTGCATTTTTGCAATTGATGTCACGAATACATGCCTTTTACATGAATTGTATTATAGCACAATTCTATCTTTATGTGTTGCCCCTTTTCATCAAAGGCTTTACCTCTGTATTTTTCATTTATCTTTATTAGTTATATCGGTTCATCTAATACCCACCAGCCATGGAATAATTGAGAGAGTAAGAAAGGGATCAAAAATCATCACATTGTTTTCTCTCTTGTCACTTATTTGATCTCTGCAAAATCATTTCAAAACTTATACCGTCTTATACAAACAAAAGAATCGAGTTAGAAAAATCTGATACTGTTCTCTCGTATAGGTACTTCAAGAGTACCTTAGAAGTACATCGATCGCTCGTGATTTTCGTTTTGAAGTTTTATCTCCACATTGACATCTTCTTTCGTGTCTGACTCCTTCACACATTAATCTAGTCGTATGATACTCGTTTATTAAGTCATTAATCTCTTGTATCGACTAACTTTAGACACTATCATTATTGTGTAAAAAACTTTTTTTTATTTTATTTATCTATATTTGTTGTATAACTTACCTTAAAAGATTGTATTAGTTATACTGTTCTGTACTTTAAATAAAATTGATTTCCTTGTGGGGATAGCTCAGTTGGAAGAGTGTCAGACTAAAGATCTGAAAGTCGAGTGTTCGATCCATGCTCACCGCATTTTAGTTTAAAAAATGTTATTCAAGAAAATCTTTTTTTTTTATTATATTTATATTCATTAGTTGTATAACCTATCTCAAAAGAGAGTATTAGTTATATTGTTATGTACTTTAAATAAAATGGATAATATAGCTTGGATAGCTTAGTTGGGAAATTATCATACTGAAAATCTAAAGGTCGTGTGTTTAATCTACTCTTTTTGCATTTTTGCTATTGATGTCACGAATACATGCCTTTTACATGAATTGTATTATAGCAAAATTCTATCTTTATGTGTTGCCCCATTTCATCAAAGGTTTTCCCTCTTAATTTTTCTTTTATCTTTATTAGTTATATCGGTTAATCTAATACCCACCAACCATGGAATAATTGAGAGAGTAAGAAAGGGATCAAAAATCTTCACATTGTTTTCTCTCTTGTCACTTATTTGACCTCTGCAAAATCATTTCAAAACTTATACCGTCTTATGCAAAAAAAGAATCGAGTTAAAAAAATCTAATACTGTTCTCTCTTATAGGTACTTCAAGAGTACCTTAGAAGTACATCGATTGCTCGTGATTTTCGTTTTGAAGTTTTATCTCCTCATTGACATCTTCTTTCGTGTTTGACTCCTTCACACATTAATCTAGTCGTATGATACTCGATTATCAAGTCATTAATCTCTTGTATCGACTAACTTTAGACACTATCATTATTAAGTAAATGTCTTTTTTTTATTTTATTTATCTATATTTGTTGTATAACTTATCTTAAAAGAGTGTATTAGTTATATTGTTCTGTACTTTAATTAAAAATGATTCCCTCGCGGGGATAGCTCAGTTGGGAGAGCGTCAGACTGAAGATCTGAAGGTCGCGTGTTTGATCCACGCTCACAGGGTCGCATCATACTCGATTATCAGGTCATTAATCTCATGTATCGACTAACTTTTGACACAAATATTATTCAAGAAAATATTTTTTTATTATATTTATCTTTATTAGTTGTATAACCTACCTCAAAAGAGAGTATTAGTAATATTGTTATGTACTTGAAATAAAATGGATAATCTAGCTTGGATAGCATAGTTGGGAAATTATCAGATTGAAAATTTAAAGGTCGTGTGTTTGATCTACGCTTATTGCATTTTTGCTATTGATGTCACGAATACATGCCTTTTACATGAATTGTATTATAGCACAATTCTATCTTTATGTGTTGCCCCTTTCATCAAAGGCTTTAACTCTAAATTTTTCATTTATCTTTATTAGTTATATCGGTTCATCTAATACCCACCAGCCATGGAATAATTGAGAGAGCAAGAAAGGGATAAAAAATCTTCACATTGTTTTCTCTCTTGTCACTTATTTGATCTCTGCAAAATCATTTCAAAACTTATACCGTCTTATGGAAAAAAAGAATCGAGTTAGAAAAATCTGATACTGTTCTCTCTTATAAGTACTTCAAGAGTACCTTAGTAGTACATCGATCGCCTGTGATTTTCGTTTTGAAGTTTTATCTCCACATTGACATCTTCTTTCGTGTTTGACTCCTTCACACATTAATCTAGTCGCATGATACTCGATTATCAAGTCATTAATCTCTTGTATCGACTAACTTTAGACTCAAACATTATTGAGTAAAAATCTTTTTTTATTTTATTTATCTATATTCGTTGTATAACTTATCTTAAAAGAATGCATTATTTATATTGTTCTATATTTTAATTAAAATTATTTATTTTGTAGGGATAGCACAGTTGGGAGAGCGTTAGACTGAAGTTCTAAAGGTCGCGTGTTCGATCCACGCTCACCGCATTTTAGCTATCGATGTCCAAATAGATGCCCTTATACCGTCTTATCCAACAAAAGAAATGAGTTTGAAAAATGTGATACTCTTCTCTTCTTTTTGACTCCTTCACACATTAATCTGGTCGAATCATACTCGATTATCAGGTCAGTAATCTCATCTATCGACTAACTTTCGACACAAATAAAATATTCACATTGTTTTCTCTCTTGTCACTCATTTGATCTCTGCAAAATCATTTCAAAACTTATACCATCTTATGCAATAAAAGAATCGAGTTAGAAAAATCTGATACTATTCTCTCTTATAGGTACTTCAAGAGTACCTTAGTAGTACATCGATCGCTCTTGATTTTTGTTTCGAAGTTTTATCTCCACATTGACATCTTCTTTCGTGTTTGACTCCTTCACACATTAATCTAGTCGCATGATACTCGATTATTAAGTCATTAATCTCTTGTATCGACTTACTTTAGACACTAACATTATTTGAGTAATTTTTTTTTTTATTTATCTATATTCGTTGTATAACTTATCTTAAAAGAGTGTATTAGTTATATTGTTCTATACTTTAAATAAAAATGATTTTTTTGCTGGGATAGCTCAGTTGGGAGAGCGTCAGACTGAAGATCGGAAGGTCGCATGTTCGATCCAAGCTCACCGCATTTTTGCTATCGATGTCACAAATACATGCCCTTTACGTGAAATGTATTATAGGAAAAATCATTTCAAAACTGATACCGTCTTATGCAACAAAAGAACTGAGTTTGAAAAATGTGATACCGTTCTCTCTTATATATAATTCAGGAGTACCTTAGTAGCAAATCGATCACTCGTAATTTTCATTTCGATGTTTTATCTCCACATTGACATCTTTTTGTTGTTTGACTCTTTCACACATTAATCAGGTCGCATCATACTCGATTATCAGGTCATTAATCTCATGTATCGACTAACTTTCGACAAAAATATCAGGAAAATATTTTATTTATTATATGTATCTTTATTAGTTGTATAACCTACCTCAAAAGAGAGTATTAGTAATATTGTTATGTACTTTAAATAAAATGGATAATCAAGCTTGCATAGCTTTGTTGGGAAATTACAAGACTGACGATCTAAAGGTTGTGTGTTTGATCTATGCTTATTGCATTTTTGCTATTGATGTCACGAATAAATGCCTTTTACATGAATTGTATTATAGCACAATTCTATCTTAATGTTTTGCCCCTTTTCATCAAAGGCTTTCCCTCTTAATTTTTCTTTTATCTTTATTAGTTATATCGGTTCATCTAATACACACCAGCCATAGAATAATTGAGAGAGTAAGAAAGGGATAAAAAATTTTCACATTGTTTTCTCTCTTGTCACTCATTTGATCTCTGCAAAATCATTTCAAAACTTATACTGTCTTATGCAACAGAAGAATCGAGTTAGAAAAATCTGATACTGTTATCTCTTATAGGTACTTTAATAGTACCTTAGTAGTACATCGATCGCTCGTAATTTTCGTTTCGAAGTTTTATCTCCACATTGACATCTTCTTTCGTGTTTGACTCCTTCACACATTAATATAGTCGCATGATACTCGATTATCAAGTCATTAATCTCTTGTATCGACTAACTTTAGCAGTAACATTATTGAGTAAATCTCTTTTTTTTATTTTATTTATCTATATTCGTTGTATAACTTATCTTAAAAGAGTGTATTAGTTATATTGTTCTAAAATTTAAATAAAAATAATTCTCTTGCGGGGATAGCTTAGTTGGGAGAGCGTCAGATTGAAGATTTGAAGATCGCGTGTTCGATCCAAGCTCACCACATTTTTGCTATCGATGTCACAAATACATGCCCTTATACGTCTTATGCCACAAAAGAACTGAGTTTGAAAAATGTGATACTGTTCTCTCGTACATCGATCGCTCGTGATTTTCATTTCGATGTTTTGTCTCCACATTGACATCCGTGTACGATCGCTCGTTATTTTCATTTCGAATTTTTATCTCCACATTGACATCTTTTTTCTTATTTGACTCCTTCACACATTAATCTGGTCTCATAATACTCGATTATCAGGTCATAAATCTCATGTATCGACTAACTTTCGACACAAATATTATTCAGGAAAATCTTTTTTTATTATATTAACCTTTATTAGTTGTATTACATACCTCAAAAGAGAGTATTAGTAATATTGTTATGTACTTTAAATAAAATGGATAATCTAGCTTGGATAGCTTAGTTGGGAAATTATCAGACTGAAGATCTATCGGTCGTGTGTTTGATCTACGCTTATTGCATTTTTGCTATTTATGTCACGAATACATGCCTTTTACATGAATTGTATTATAGCACAATTCTATCTTTATGTTTTGCCCCTTTTCATCAAAGGCTTTCCCTCTTAATTTTTCTTTTATCTTTATTAGTTATATCGGTTCATCTAATACCCACCATGGAATAATTGAGAGAGTAAGAAAGGGATCAAAAATCTTCACATTATTTTCTCTCTTGTCACTTATTTGATCTCTGTAAAATCATTTCAAAACTTAAACCGTCTTATGCAACAAAAGAATCGAGTTAGATAAATCTGATACTGTTCGCCTTTTACGTGAAATGTATTATACCACAATTCTATGAATAGGTTGAATGAAGTATGTTTAGTCATGCCCCTTTTCATCAAAGGCTTTCTCTCTTAATTTTTATTTTATCTTTATTAGTTATATCGGTTCATCTAATACCCACCTGCCATGTAATAATTGAGAGAGTAAGAAAATGATCGAAAATCTTCATATTGTTTTCTCTCTTCGCACTTATTTGATCTATGCAAAATCATTTCAAAACTAATACCATATTATGTAATAAAAGAATTGAGTTAGAAAAATCTGATACTATTCTCTCTTATAGGTACCTCAAGAGTACCTTAATAGTACGTCGATCGCTCGTGATTTTCGTTTCGATGTTTTATCTCCACATTGACATCTTTTTTCTTGTTTGACTCATTTACACATTAATCTGGTCACATCATACTCAATCATCAAGTCATTAATCTCATGTATCGACTAACTTTAGACACTAACATTATTCAGTAAAAATATTTTTTTATTTTATTTATCTTTATTCGTTGTATAACTTATCCCAAAAGAGTGTATTAGTTATATTGTTATGTATTTTAAATAAAATGCATTCCCTTGCGTTGATAGTTCAATTGGGAGAACATTAGACTGAAGATCTAAAGGTTGTGTGTTCGATCCACACTCATTGCATTTTTGCTATTGATTTCACAAATACATGTCTTTTATGTGAAATGTATTATAGCACAATTCTATCAATAGGTTGAAGGAAGTATGTTAAGTTTTGCCCCTTTTCATCAAAGGCTTTCCCTCTTAATTTTTCTTTTATCTTTATTTGTTATATCGGTTCATCGTATAACCACCATCCATGGAATAATTGAGAGAGTAAGAAAGGGATTGAAAATCTTCACATTGTTTTCTCTCTTCTCACTTATTTGATCTTTGGAAAATCATTTCAAAAAATATACCGTCTTATTCAACGAAACAATCGAGTTAGAAAAATATGATATTATTCTCTCTTATAGGTACTTTAAGAGTACCTTAGTAGTACATCGATCGCTCGTGATTTTCGTTTTGATGTTTTATCTCCACATCGACATCTTTCTTGTTTGATTTCTTCATACATTAATTTGGTTGGATCATACTCGATTATCAAGTCATTAATCTCATGTATCGACTGACTTTAGACCTTAACATTATTCAGTAAAAAGCTTTTTTTATTTTTATTTTATCTTTATTCATTGTATGACTTATCTCAAAAGGGTGTCTTAGATATATTGTTATACTATATATATAGGGTTTCTATCTTTGTGGTGATAGGTCAATTGGGTTAGTGTCAAACTGAAGATCTGAAGGTGTCTGAAGGTGTTCTATCTACGTTCACTACATTATTCTATCAATGGGGTGAAGGTAAGTATATTAAGTTATTCCGCTTTCATTAAAGGCTTTCCCTCTAATTTTTTCTTTTATCTTTCTTAGTTATATTTGTACCATCCCCATTTTTTTAAAAAAATTATAGATGCTTGTTTATAAATATGAGAATTATTAAAAAAATTTATATAGCAATGGGGGATGTTACAATATCAGTTCATCTAATACCCACCAGCCATGGAAGAATTCAGAGAGTAAGAAAGGGTGCGAAAATCTTCACATTGTTTTCTCTCTTCTCACTTATTTGAACTATGCAAAATCATTTCAAAACTTATACCATATTATGCAACAAAAGAATCGAGTCAAAATAATATGTTATTATTCTCTCTTATAGGTACTTCAAGAGTACTTTAGTAGTATTGCTCGTGATTTTCATTTTGATGTTTTATCTCCACATTGACATCTTTCTTCTTTTTTTACTCCAAAAGAATCTGGTCGCATTATACTCGATTATCTTAGATATATTGTTATACTATATATATAAACTTTGCATTCTTGCAGGGATAGCTCAGTTGGGAGAGTCAGAATGAAGATCTAAGGTCTCGTATTCGATCCACGCTCATCGAATTTTTGCTTTTGATGTCACAAATACTTGTGTTTTATGTGAAACGTATTATAGCACAATTCTATCAATGGGTTGATGGTAAGTATATTGATTTATGCCCCTTTCATTAAAGGCTTTCCCCCTTAATTTTTCTTAGTTATATCAGTTCATCTAATACCCACGGGCCATGGAGGAATTGAGAGAGTAAGTAAAGGAGCAAAAATCTTCACATTGTTTTCTCTCTTCTCACTTATTTGAACTCTGCAAAATCATTTCAAAACTTATACCGCATAATGCAATAAAAGAATCAAGTTAGAAAATTTTGATATTGTTCTCTCTTATAGGTACTTCAAGAGTACCTTAGTAGTACATCGATCGCTCATGATTTTTATTTTGATGTTTTATCTTCGTATTGACATCTTTCTTCTTGTTTGACTCCTTCACTCATTAATCTGGTCGCATCATACTCGATTATCAAATCATTAATCTCATGTATCAACTAACTGTATACACTAACATTATTTAGTAAAAAGCTTTTTTTTATCTTTATTCTTTCTATAACTTATCTCAAAAGAGTGTTTTAGATATATTGTTATACTATATATATAGGCTTTATATTTTTGCGGGGATAGATCAGTTGGGAGAGCTTGAGACTGAAGATCTGAAGGTCACATTTTCGATCCACACTCACCGCATTTTTGCTTTTGATATCACAAATACATGCGATTTATGTGAAACGTATTATAGGACAATTCTATCAATAAGTTGAAGGCAAGTATATTAAGTTATACCCCTTTCATCAAAGGCTTTCCCCCTTAATTTTTCTTTTATCTTTATTAGTTATATCAGTTCATCTAATACCCACCATTGAGAAAGTAAGAAAGAGAGCGAAAATCTTTATATTGTTTTCTCTCCCCACTTATTTTAACTCTGCAAAATCATTTCAAAACTTATACCGTCTTATGCAACAAAAGAATCGAGTCAGAAAAATCTGATATTATTCTCTTTTATAGGTATTTCAAGAGTACCTTAGTAGTACATCGATCGCTCATGATTTTCGTTTTGATGTTTTATCTCCATATTGACATCTTTATTATTATTTGACTCATTCGCACATTAATCTGGTCATATCATACTCGATTATCAAGTCATTAATCTCATATATCGACTAACTTTAGACACTAACATTATTCAGTAAAAAGCTTTTTTATTTTTTATTTTATATTTATTCGTTGTATACCTTATCTCAAAAGAATGTCTTAGATATATTGTTATATTATATATATAGGCTTTGCATAGCCAATGTGAGAGGTATAATACAGTGAAGAAATAAATTAGCAAGAATGCCTTTAAAGAAGTTTGCTCCTCTTGAACATAGAGGATGAGAGTGATTAGTTAAGGAATAAACAAATAAATTATACTTTAAATTTTATTGAAACAAAAATCTACTAAACTGAAAATGTATGATATGAGTGAAAATTAAATAGAAAATCAAAGAAAATGTGAAAGTATGCGAGCATTGTCCTAAGTGTATTTTCCGTTTGATGTAGTAATATCACTAGATAGATTCTTGTTCAAGCACAACTATAAAAAATCAGACGATATTTTGACACTAGCAACATCAAAGGATCAGGAAATCAAATAAATAAAAAACTTCTCCCTTTTCTATGTTTTCTTTTGTTCTACTCCTTCATTTTCCTCATAATTTTTTCTCTTTTTTTCTGAATTTTTAATCCATTGCATTGATTTATTGGGGGAAAAGCTTATTTATAAGTTCTCCCAACCAAATGGAAAAGAGTAAGTTCACAAATAGAAATATCAAAGAAATAAGAAAAGAAAACGAGTCCAACTTGAGTTCATGACCATGCTCAATCATCCAAATCAAATACATTCTTGAGTCAAACCACTTCCCAAATAGAAAAGACGATAAGGATGAACCGAAAGAACGAAAGGCATACAAGTGAAAGCAAATTGAGGTAAATTGAGCTCTCCTTAGTGTTCCAATAATACCCTATAAAAATCAAAAATTTTTGATCCAAACAAATAAATAATTATAAAATATATAAATAATAAATAATAAAATAAAAAGAGAAACTAAAAGATGAAATAAGAGGTGCTCAATGAGAAGTATTTTCAAAAATAAAATCATTTAATAAAATAAACATCCATATAATAAAAGAAGTGAATGAATGAACAATAATTTTTTTGACTCAAACTTCAACTAACTCATCACATGTCTTTATGAGTTGCATGTTAATTATCATGCAATGTATCTTTCATAAGAGATTTTCTAAGACTAAAATAAAAATAATATATTAAATATATTAAATGTATTGCTAGGAGAATTAGCAAGACGGGTCACTCTTTTCTTAAAAAAAAAAAACAAAATTAGTAACTTTATCGTACCTAATGAGTTGATTAGTCACGGTCTTATTTCCTTCTCTATACACATGTAAATCACATATATATCAACATGATTCAACGTGGACTAAATATCCTTTTAATATTACAATTAGAGCATCTGAATCAAACCCTTTAAACCAGATTCGATGTGAATGCACTTAAAGCCTTCAAAGTAGTGAAGATAGATGGATCGATCACATAGAAGTTCAAGTTGGGTTGACCCAATTTGCCACACTTAGTCTAATTAGACCCAAACCCCACCCATGCAGCTAATCTTGACCTGACTTGACCCAACCATATTATAATTATATTATTCTTTGAGCTTAACTGACAACAAGGATGATATACAACTAAATATGATCGCCATTCATCAAGATCACACTCAAATCTTAAAGACAACCCCACCTTCCCCAAAAAAATATACAGCTTTGAGATTCGCACGATCTTTGATCCATCACATTATTCTTTTGGATATAATTAGTTTGAATTCATCACTTTTCTAAGATATACCCTCACGCCCCACCCCGATTTGAGAGGTATCATACAGGAAAAGATAAATAAGCAACAATGTCTTTAGAGAGGTCACACTCCTCTTGAACATAGAGGATGAGATTGATTAGTTAAGGAATAAACAAATAAATCATACTTTAAATTTTATTAAAAAAAATCTAATAAACCTTTTGGTTTATTAGATTTTTGTTTCAATAAAATCTAATAGATTTTTGTGAAGAAACTTAATTTTCACTTATATTGCATGTTTCAATAAAAAACGTATGATATAACTGAAAATTAAATAGGAGGTTAAAAGAAAACATGAAAGTATGCGAGCGTTGTCCTAAGTGAATTCTTCAGTTTTATACAATAATCCTGAATACCACTAGATAGATTATTGTTCAAGCACAATTATAAAAAAATCAAAAGATATTCTGAATCAAAGGATCGAGAAATCAAATAAATAAAAAACTTCTCCCTTTTCTATGTTTTCTTTTGTCCTACCCTCGTATTTTTTCTTTTTTTTTTCTGAATTTTTATTCCATTGCATCGATTAATTTGGGAAGAAGCTTATTTATAAGTTCTCCTAACCAATTGGAAAAGAGTAAGTTCACAAATAGAAATATCAAAGAAATAAGAAAAGAAAATGGGTTCAACTTGAGTTCATGCCCATGCCCAATCATCCAAATCAAATACATCCATATGAGCTTGGGTCAAACCTCATCCCAGAGATAAAAGACGATAAGAAGGAACTCAAACGACGAATACAAGTGAAAAAGCAAATTAAGATAAATTGAGCTCTCCCTTAGTGTTCCAATAATCCTCTATAAAAATCAAAAAAATTTATACATACAAATAATTAATTATAAAATATATAAATAATAAATAATAAAATAAAAAGAGAAACTAAAAGATGAAAGAAGAGGTACTAATTTTCAAAAATAAAATCATTTAATAAAATAAACATCCATATAATAAAACAAGTGAATGAATGAACAATAATTTTTTTGACTCAAACTTCAAAAAATTCATCACATAAGTCTTTATGAGTTGCAAGTTAATTATCTTGCAATGTATCTTTCATAAGAGATTTTCTAAGACTAAAATAGAAAAATAATATAGCAAATATATTAAATGTATTACGAGGAAAATTAGCAAGACGGGTCACTCTATTCTTAAAAAAAAAGAACAAAATTAGTAACTCTATCATACCTAATGAGTTGATTAGTCATAGTCTTATTTCCTTCTCTATACACATATGTAAATCATATACACATTAGCACGACCCAATGTGGACTAAAGATCCTTCTAATATTACATTTAGAGCATCCGAATCAAACCCTTCAAACCATATTCGATGTGAATGCACTTAAAGCCTTCAAAGTAGCGAAGGTGGATAGATCGATCACATAGAAGTTCAAGTTCGGTTGACCCAATTTGCCAAACTCAGTATAATTAGACTCAAACCCCACCCATACAACTTAATATCGACCTAACATGACCCAACCACATTATAATTATATTATTCTTTGAGCTTAACTGACAACAAAGATGATATACAACTAAACATGCCCGTCGTTCATCAAGATCACACTCAAATCTCAAAGACAACCCTGCCTTCCCCATAAAGATACAACTTTGAGATTCACACGATCTCTGATCCATCACATTATTCTTTTAGATATAAATTAGTTTTAATTCGTCACTTTTCTAACCATATCCGGTTCCTCCCCCCCTCCTCCTCAATCAAAGACGAAAAGGGTTTGTGGAATGGTAACACTTACACGAGAGGAGAAAAAGGAAACAAATCGAGAGAGTAAGAAAGAGAGCAAAAATTTTCAGATTGTTTTATCTCTTCTCACTTATTTGAACTCTGTAAAATAGTTTTGAAACTCATACCTTTGATATTATTTAGAAAATTTTGATACTGTTCTCTCTAATAAGTATTTTGAGAGTACCTTAGTAGTACATTGATCACTCATGATTTTCGTTTTGATATCTTATCTCTACATTAGCATCCTTCTTCTTGTTTGATTCCTTATACATTAAGGTCGCATCATACTTAGAATCTTATTGAGTCATTTTTTTCATCTCATGCAATGACTAACTTTGGACACTAACATTATTCGGTAATTTTTTTATTTTTTAATCTTTATTCGTTGTATAACTTATCTAAAAAAAGTGTCTTAGATATCTTATTATATATATATATATATATATATATATATATATATATATATATATATATATATAGGCTTTGCATAGTCATCGATTTGAGAGGTATCATACAGGAAAAGATAAATAAGCAAGAATATCTTTAGAGAGGTCACGCTAACATAGAGGATGAGATTGATTAGTTAAGGAATAAACAAATAAATCATACTTTAAATTTTGTTAAAAAAAATCTAATAAACCTTTTGGTTTATTAGATTTTTTTTCAATAAAATTTAATAGATTCTCGTGAAGAAGCTTAATTTTCACTTATATTGTATATTTCAAGAAAAAACATACAATATAAGTGAAAATTAAATACGAAGTTAAAAGAAAATATGAAAGTATGCAAGTGTTGTCTTAAGTGAATTCTTCAGTTTTGTACGATCATCGTGAATACCACTAGATATATTATTATTCAAGCATGATTATAAAAAATCAAAAGATATTCTAAATCAAAGGATCGAGAAATCAAATAAATAAAAAACTTCTCTCTTTTCTATATTTTCTTTTGTCCTACTCCTTCATTTTCCTCATATTTTTTCTTTTTTTTCTGAATTTTTATTTCATTACATCGATTGATTTGGGAAAAGCTTATTTATAAGTTCTCCTAACCAATTGGACAAGAGTAAGTTCACAAATAGAAATATCAAAGAAATAAGAAAAGAAAATGGGTCCAACTTGAGTTCATGCCCATGCCCAATCATCCAAATCAAATACATCCATATTAGCTTGGGTCAAACAAGATAAGAAGGAACCCAAAACACGAAAGGCATATAAGTGAAAAAGCAATTTTAGGTAAATTGAGCTCTCCCTTAGTGTTCCAATAATCCCCTATAAAAATCAAAATTTTTTGATACAAACAATTAATTAATTATAAAAATATTTAAATAATAAAATAAAAAAAGAAACTAAAAGATGAAATAAGAGGTGCTAAATGAGACATCTTTTCAAAAATAAAATTATTTAATAAAATAAACATTCATATAATAAAAGAAGTTAATGAATGAATAATAATTTTTTTGACTCAAACTTCAACTAATTCATCACATATGTCTTTACGACTTGCAAGTTAATTATCTTGCAATGTATCTTTCGTAAGAGATTTTTTAAGACTAAAATAAAAAAAATAATATAGTAAATATATTAAATATATTACTAAGAGAATTAGCAAGATGGGTCACTCTCTTCTAATAAAAAAAGAATAAAATTAGCAACTCTATCATACCTAATGAGTTAATTAGTCACGATCTTATTTCCTTCTCTATACATATATGTAAATCACATACACATTTGCACGATCCAAGACTAAATACCCTTTTAATATTATAATTAGAGCATCCGAATCAAACCCTTCAAATCAGATTTGATTTGAATGTACTTAAAAGCCTTCAAAGTAGCGAAGGTAGATGGATTGATCACATAGAAGTTCAAGTTGGGCTGATCCAATTTGCCACACTCAGTATAATTAGACCCAAACCTCACCCATATAGTTTAATCTCGACCTGACTTGACCCAACCATCTTATAATTATATTATTCTTTGAGCTTAACTAAACATGATCCTCGTTCATCAAGATCACACTGCCTTCACCGAAAAGATACAGCTTTAAGATTCACACGATCTCTGATCTATCACATTATTTTTTGGATGTAAATTAGTTTGAATTCGTCTCTTTTCTAACCATATCTGGTCAGATATACCCCTATCAAAGGTTCGTGGAATGGTAATATTTCCACGAGAGGAGAAGAAGGAAAGGATAATATATTGGAGAGATTACAGTAACTAATTATCATCTTTCTTTAATGGTAAGTTAGGCCACTCCTAATCCTTCCATAATCCACCCTCCGACGACCATCCGACGGCCCCGATTCCTCCGCTAGAGTCAGTTTCACTGTCACCAGTAGAAGAACGCACGGCATGGAAACCACTCCAGCGATTGGCGCCGGAACAGATTTATTGTTGGGAGGGCAGCAGCTTTCCATCTCTTCCATCATTCCCCTCTCCCGATCCCTTCTCCTCTCCTCCTCCTCCCTTGTTCTCCCACTGTCTCCAGCTCTGCTTTCCTTCTTTGCATCCTAACTCCAGCGAGCTAGGTGAAGCACCGGCAGCTGCCAGCTGTGGAAGCTTCCAAAAAGTCGGGCGTTTCCTTCCGGTTAGTCTCTGCTTCTCTTGATCCAAGAATCCCGATTTGCTCGAACGTCGTTGTTGCGTCTCTTCTTCCCCGAGCTCGCCACTTTGTTTTCTTGCCCATGGCTTCTTTGCATGCGGTTAGGATCGATAGGATCTGCGATAAAGGTTGCTTCTTTTTCCCTCTCTCTCTCTCTCTCTTCAGCTGGAGATTGAGCCATGGCCAGCTGGGGTTGCTGTTCTTTATGCTCCTCTCGGTGAGGAACACAAGTAGGTCTTTGTGAAGCTGGGGTTTCAGTTTCTTGATAACCGAAGTTTTGCTGTTGGTTGTTTCTTGATCTTTCGTTTCTTGTGTGACCTTTTGACAGAGAAGAGACAGATTCTTGCCGTCATCCCGACTTCTGATGCCTCTCTGATCTGTTGGTCAGGAATGGAAGCTCATCTCATGGAGGGCGGAAGCCATTACAGGACTGAGGGCTCTGCAGTGCGAGTAGAAGACCAACACGACGAGAAGCTGCCGTCGAAAGGACCGCGGTTCGGAGATGGCAGAGCTGCGGTGGATCAGGAGGTGGTGTCTCCGGATTCAGGGGATACAGAGACAGCATATGGTAGTGGTGGTGTGAGAGGTCACCAATCCGTGAGTAGTGGCGATGGGGAGCTTCCCGGCGATGAAGACTCCGACGACGAATCACATCTCCGTGACGATAAAACCTTCGACGAGGGTTCCGGCAGCTCCAATCGCAAGCATCCAAACAAGGGGCCGAAGGTTCCAACATGTCCGGAGTGCGGCAAGACCTTCCCATCAGATAAATCACTGTTTGGCCACTTGAGGTGCCACCCGGAGAGGGATTACAGAGGAGCTATTCCGCCTCCCGGCGCAAGGAAGAAGTCACAATCGAACGCGTATTCTTCGGTCGCAAGAGGGCCACCTGTGACGAAGTGGTCGACCCCGAAAAAGGGTGGGAAAGGGGCCGCCGTCGATGAAGATTCCGTTGTCGTTGTTGCTAAAGCCTTGTTGCTTCTGGCTGATGGAAAGCCATGGGGTCAAGAGACTCCCACCGTCGAGAAAGAAGCACCTGAGACAAAACAGTTTATGAACACTCGTTTTGGTGGCACTGATGTCTTAGCTGATCGGAGCTACGGGAATGAAGTGATATCAAGCTACAACAGTGGTAGTAAGAAGAGGAAGATCAAAGAGCAAGCGAACGATTCTGGCACACCTACACGTTGTCGAAGATATCAGTGTAGTATTTGCTTCAAGACGTTCGCTTCTCACCAAGCACTCGGGGGACACATAGCCAGCCACAACAAGAACAAGAGCAATGTCCAAGAAGCTCCCATCGCCGCTGAAAACGGGTGTGTCCATATTGCGCCCAATGCAGTCAGCAAAGCGGCAACAGCGGAACACCGATGCACGATCTGCAACCTGACATTCTCGACCGGGCAGGCTCTCGGTGGCCACATGAGACGCCACTTCAATGAACTACAGAATCAAGCTTTGTCATCCTCAGCACACTCATCTGAGAGCGACAAGGGAGCAAACCACCGGATGTTACAGAACGGAGCTCCATCATCTCCGGCAAACTCATCCGAAAGATACAAGAGAGCAATCCGTGGCATGTTTGACTTCGATCTCAATGAAATGCCTGATCTCTAAGAAGAAAACGACTCTGCAAGTTCTTTCACTCACCGGTTTTGAAGAATAGAGAATTTGGAATTGAGATAGTTTGGATGCAAGTTCTTTAACTGCAAACAAAATTGCATTTAGACTTTAATTCTCTCTGTGGAACCTTCATCTTTTTCATTCAATGTCCTGCACTGCACCTGTTTGTGAATGTTATGTGATGCAGTATAGAGGTGGAGGGGAAACAAGGATCGTGACTACCACTCGACTCCTCTCTCTTTCATTCTTCCAAGCAAAAATCACTGTATTGCATGTAAATTGATCGAGCAGTCTGCAGATGAAGGAAGCAGGATGGTTTGAAAGTCTTTGACTTAATCGAGTAGCACTCATGCTTTGAGCTTTCAGATGTAGGAAATAATGAGGTGGATATCCAATGTTTCAGATGACCTTACACCATTCAACTTAATTCTAGGATTTCAGGTCAACCTTATTAACAAACGTATAATCCATATATATACTTCTTCAGGAACCTTATTATGTTCCTGAAAATGCTGATTAGTGGAAACTTTGCATCCTCTATCATGGATAAGATATAGAATGGAACTTAAAATGGAAAAGATGAAGGATTAGTATTTATCTGTATGTCTCTGTTAAATGCACTTTATTTTTTGTTGGTTAAAGAACTTGCTGGCCAAATCATGCGTCCACCACACTGATTGCTCTTGTTCTTGTTGTGGCTGGCTATGTGTCCTACGAGAGGTTGGTGAGAAGCGAACGTCTTGAAGCACCACACTGATATCTTGGGGAACGTGTAGGCGTTGCAGAATCGTTCGCCTGCTCTCATAGTTACGAACATCAGAGCCACCAAAACGAGCGTTCATTACCTGTTTTGTCTCAGTTTCTTCTTTCTTGGCTTTGGTAGTCTCTTGACCCCATGGCTTTCAGGCTTCAGCAACAATGACAGCGGAATCTTCGTCGATGGGCGCCCCTTTTCGACCTCGTCCATTTCGTTGCAGGTCGCCCTATTGCCGCACTCCGGATATATTGGAACCATCGCTCCCTTGTTCGGAAGCTCGCGATTGGAGCTGGCGGAACCCTCATCGACGGTCTTATATATGTGATTCATTGTCGGAAGCCTCATCGCTGGGAAGCTCCCCATCGCCACTACTCACAGCACCACTACCAGATGCTCTCTGCATCCCCTGAATGCGGAGACACTGCCAATCGCTTGAATGCTTTCCTACCGGTGACAGTGAAGCCGTTGATAGTGGCGCTTTGACAGTGGTGACAGTGAAACCGACTATAGCCGAGAAATCAACGCACCAGTGTCAACGGTTTCACCGTCACCAGTAGAAGAACGCAAGGCATGGAAAGCACTCAAGCGACTGGCGTCAGAACAGACTTATATATTGTTGGGAGGGCCGCAGCATTCCATCTCTTCCATTATTACCCGATCCCGATCGCTGGCCGCTCTTCTCCTCTTCCTCCCTTGCTCTCACCTCACCCTCTGCAACGGAGGAATCGGAGCCGTAGGATCGTCGGAGGATGGATTATGGAAGGATTAGGAGGAGTGGCTATTAAAGAAGATGGTAATTAGTTACTGTAATCTCTCCGATACATCATCCTTGGCTTCTTCATTCCATGAATCCTTATCATCATCGATCGGGGATTGTATCTGATCAGATATGCTTATAAAAGAGATGAATTCAAACTAATTTACTTACAAAAAAAAAAAAAAAAAAATCGATGGATCAGAGATCGTGGGAATCTCAAACCAGGGGCTCCGTCCATAGAAGATCATGGATTCTTTGAGATTTGCGCTTGCTCTTGATGAGCGGCGGTCTCGATGCCCCATGTTTAGTAAATCATCTTTGTAGAATGATATAACTATGATGTGGTTGGGTCAAGTCAGATTGAGATTAAGCTATACGGGTTGGGTTCGGGTCTAATTAATGTTAAGGGAGTGGCAAATTGGGTCTGCCCAATCTGAGCTTCCATGTGAATGAGCCGCCGCCATCGAGCTTCACTAGCTTGAAAACCGGGGCACTCGTTTGATTTTCTTATTTTTTGATATTTTTATTTGTGAAATTAGTTTATGTGAACTTACTAGACTACCCTCCTAACACAATCCACCGCCGTTGCCACGGTGCCATATGGATGATTGAGCATGCATTTGGTTTGGATGAATGGGGTTTGAGGGGAGGTTTGACCCAAGGCGATGTGCATGCATTTGATTTGGATGATTGAGCATGTTCATGAACTTTAAGGTGGACTCGTTTTCATTTCTTTTCTTTTTTTAATATTTTTTTATTTGTGAACTTACTAGATTACCATCCTTGTAATCTATCAATCACATAGAAGTGGGAGACGACTCGATCAGGTTGGGTTGACGCAATTTGGGTGCACAAACGGAAGGTGGGGAAAAAATTATGGGAAAAACCTTACCTCAGTGGAAAAAGGAAAATTCAGAAAAAATGGATAAAAATATGAGAAAAATGGAGGAGGAGAAGAAGAAGATGAAAGGAGAGAAAGAAGTTATTTATTCATTTGACTTTCTAATGTTCTTGTTGTCAAAATATATTCAAATTATTTACAATCATACTCATAGAAAAAACTATTCGATGTATCTTGGGTGATTTTCTGTTAGATATTTGCACGAGTTTTAGGAATAGAATGATGTTTTCATACTTCTAGATTTTTTTCTAATTTTTTATTTAATTTTTATTAATATTGCATATTTTCAATTTCATCCAAGTGTCAATTTTTGTATTATTGTTGCAATAAAATTTAAAGTATGATTTATGAGTTTATTCCTCCATGAATCCATCTCATCCTCCGAGGCTTACCTCCCTGAAGGCATTCTCACTTAGCTTCTTTGATTATAAATCAATGATTCTAATCGTAATTCATCTCTTTCTTGTATTATTCCTTTCACGTTTATGACTATGCAAAACCTATATATATATATATATATATATATATATATATATATATATATATATATATAGTATAAAGAGAACGGCATGATACTATCTTAAGAAGCTTATATAAGATAAAAGAAAAGTTAATAGTGTTAAAATATTAAATCAAACTTTATATTAGATATAATTTTAATTTAAGAGTCTTAGTTAAGATAGGAGTTATTATCAGAGTTAAGGTCTTGAATTTCTCCTTCTATAAATAAAGAGCTTATATAATAATTTATAACATAATTTGGAGTAGAGATGACGTGGAGATAAAATAGACTAATTCAGTATAAACTTTTAACTTTGAAGTATCTCTTGTATTCATTAGTATTGTAACTCTATAATTTCTTAATATCCATCATATTTAAAATAATTCATCAAATAAAAACTTGCGATGTTATCTCCAAAATTGATCATTGCATGAGATGCTTGACTATTAGATGAGCAAATACAACTAAGAAAACAAAAAAGAGAGCGTTAGTCTTTGATGAAAGGATATCAAGTGCGGTAAAATCAAAATCATATATTTATACTATGAAAAAAAAAATATATAAAAATAAAAAACATGCGGTGAGCGTGGATCGAACACGCGACCTTCAGATCTTCAGTCTGACGCTCTCCCAACTGAGCTATCCCCGCTTGATGTTTATTTTTGATATTACAAATATATATAATAATATAGTGGTGGAAAGTTTACTAATATTTATGAAAACAATAGACATTGATATGAATGTAATCATGTCAATTGTTACTTACACACATAAATATTATACATTTATCTATTTTGTTGTGTTCATAAAGGATTATGTGATTGAAATTGATGCATTTATAGATTTCCAAAGACTTCATACAATTTAGAGATCCATACACATGGATGTATTGATCAATGTGTGTCATAGAATCATTCTTATATTGCTGTACTCTTTCATTCTCATGACTTGGAATTTATATGTTTTCTGAATGAGAGTTTCATTTTCATATGTGTCACTGTTTGCTTCTTTTTTTTTTTGGTTCAAAGCCTTTTCATTTAGGGTTACAACATTAGCTATCTCCCATACTTATTATTTTTATTTTTGATTTCTTAAAATAAAATATTAAGCTAATTTAAAGTTATTTATAATGTCAGAGAGTATTCTAAAATGTAAGCAACATTAGCAATGAAGATGAAATTTGATCTCAATATCTCACTATCAAGGTTAATATGATTAATATAAGTTGATTTGTTTATATATAAATGCATGTTACCTTATACAACATAGTTGTAGATATGGAAGTTTCATTTTCATGCGCCCTAATTAGACACTTGCTACTGAATTTACTATATTACATATAGGAATATATTTTTGTATGTAGTGCTATCGTCACTAAAAATATAAAACCTTTGACACGTAGGGCCTCATAAAAAAAGAAATATATCGTAGTCGACGGTGAAAACTAAGAGATACAATACATAGTTTTTAACAAGACTCTTAAGACACTTATATCCCAAAGTCAGATGACAAAGTTATCATAAGTGATATAATAATAAGTGTAGTTTCCAAAGATTGACCGGTGCTTATTTGCAACTCTCAGAAGCATTTCGTGGCTTCTTGTACTTAGGTCTTTTCTCGTTTAAATCTGACCATGAAGTACTACTAAATAGAGGTATCTTTTCATCGAACTGGATAGAGATGAGTGCCATCTGCGTGTCCTCAACTTCTTAGACGCTATCTGTTTCAATGCAATGAACATGCTGTATCTTGTGATAATCCTCTCCAATGTCCTTCTCAATCCTTCCTTTGATCACATCCATTTCAAGTATGACAAGTCGGCCTTTGGTCAGTCCTCGCAGTCCCTCGAGGAGCGTTCTCATGTTACGACAGCCGCAGAGCCTCGCAGTCCTCCATTCTGTTGATTTACTCAGCGCATCAAATAACAGTAGTCGAAGGCGTGGGAACCCGCCCTTGGATAACTCCAGAACGCCCTCCATGAATGCATCATCCGACAAGTCAAGACGTACAAGATTAGGCAGTGTTGCGAGTGTGGAGAAGGCATCATCATTCCCCAGCATCGTCCGTGACAATGTAAGATGGGTCAGATTGGGAAGGAAGCAGCTACCGTCCATGTCCATTTGATGCATCCTTTGGTACCTCACCAGTGGTCCGTACACATGCAAGGATCGAAGGTGAGGGTGGTGAGTCGAAGTCAGTAACGTTGCTGGCAATGCTTCTCCCCATAATTTCAAGGTAACAAGTCGAGCTAATTTCCCGAGAGCACTGGCTAAGGCTTCAATATCAACTCCAAGCGTCGAAGATCTTTCATTTTCTCCAGACTACCATCCCGTACCCAATCCCCACTCGCAACTGTCTCGAGTGTATGCATGTCTTCCGAGCAGCATGCGGCTTTGGGCTCTATCATGAAGTCTCCAGGGAGTAGCACACGTCTTAGAGATTGGATACTCCAAAGTGCATTGGGTACCTTCGGTGTGAGTGTGATTTATGTCAAGAGTCTGTAAATGGCAGAGATCGGCGATAGACGAAGGCGATTCCCTTACATTTGAATACCTCAGGTTTATGTACCTTAATAGGATTAAGTCCCCGATCTCCTTTGGTAAGCGATCAATGTGTACACACTGCACTTGTTGCAGGCTGCATCATATGGACATGGACGAGAGCAGGCTGCTCGGATGGCCATCGAATCTGATACCTCCCAAACTCAGCGTTCTCTCGAACAGCTCCATCTCATCGTCGACGCCGTGAATGCTTTCTCGCCTAGCTTCCCTACCACTATGTCCACCGCCGCAGAAGCCATCTATCGATCTCTTCCTCTTTCTTGTGCAGCTTGCCAAGAAAGAGAAAAACATTAGAAGCAAAAAATCACAACGATATGTGATCAAATTGTCTTCCGCTTAGTCCTCAATTCAGACTACACTTCGTCAAAACGGTTATAGTAAGTGATAGGGAGAATGATGACATCAGCATTGACCTACTGACTCACCCGACAATCCGCTTCCAAAAAACTAGTCAATTAAATTGGTTCATTTTGATTGTTTTAAATAACTAATCCATCATCCAATTTGATATGGTTCTAATAACTACGAGGAAACTACAACAAGACGATCCAATAGAGAGAGGAACATACATACATATTTATTAGGTGCAGAAACAATATAGGAAGAAATATAACAATGTGTGTATTGATACAATGCATTGTCTAATTAACAGTTAAGTGGTGGTGGCGTGAGAAATTGGGGTCGCTGCTTCGGTGGGAATGGACATAATTCCAGTGTACGACCAACGTGTCTGATGAACACAGTTGGCACTGAGGCTAATGGTATTGTTTCCTTTTCCATGAATTAAAACATTCTTGTTTCACCAGTTAGGCCTCTATTTGAATGGAGGGTACGTGCTGGATCTTGTAATAATCATCCCCAATATCCTTCTGCATCCTTTTGTGGAATACTTGCATTCCATACAGTGTCAATATCTCCAGTTGGGTGAGTCCTCGCAGTCCCTCCGGGAGCATTCGCAATTTGTTGCAGTACCAAAGACGTAATTCTCTGAGGCAAGGCATCGCCCCCTCTTCCACCCTCCACTCCTCCAAGTCTTGTAATGTCCCAAGAGACAAATATTGCAGCCGGGGGAAGCCACCCTTGGGAAACACCAAAACGCTCCCCACGACTGCGTCACATAAGAAAGCAAGCCGTTCGAGGTTAGGCAGTGTTGCGAGTATGGAAGAAATATCATCACTCTCCAACCTTGTCCCTTGAAGATTAAGACTTGCCAAGTTGGGAAGAAATGGAGCGTCGTGGTGGATATTGTCCATATGAAGCCTCTCCAATGGTCCCTTCAATTCTAGGTGTCGAAGGTGACGGTGATTAGATGAACACAGTATATTTGCTGGCAACGCATGTCCCCCCATTTCCAACCAAACAAGTCGGTTTAATCTCCCGAGAGCATTGTCCAAACCTTTGGAATCAGAGCTTGATATTTGGGACAAGCCCAAGCGTCGAAGGTTTCTCATTCTCTCCAAGCTACCATCCCCTACCCATTCCCCACTTTGAACTTCCCACATTGTATGCATATCTTTCAGGCAGCATCCTGCTTTTGGCTCAATTGCTGAGCCAACTCTGAAATGTCTTAGTGTTTGGATCTTCCAAAATGAACTTGGTATCCTCAAATTATTACCCAAAAAGATAAAGGTCTGTAGATGGCAAAGATTTCCAATAGATGAAGGCAATTCCATTACATTTGAAAATGTCAGGTTTAAGTACCTCAATAGGATCAAGTCTCCGATCTCACTTGGTAAGCTTCTAATGGATACAAACTGGAGGTCCAACACCCTGAGAAACTTGAATCCATGAATCATAGATTTGCTTGGCATATCGACATCATATGTAAGGAGGAAAAGAAGCGACCGTAGTTTAGGGATAGAGAAACCGAGTGATGTATATTGATGCACGCCTTCATCATCTGTGATACTAAGACGTCGTACATCAGTTGAATCGCCTTTGTCGCTAATGGATCTGCAAAAATTGAGTTTTCTAGATTCATAACGAGCCAGGTCTAGCAGTAGATCATGGATTCGAACAGATACCACACTCCCAATCTCATTCCTTCTTTCCACCTGTATCATGCACCTGTTGATAAGCTCTATCAAATACATCTCTGCCAGGTCCTCCATTGTTTGACCCTCCTGGTCTGATCCTACGAAACCCTCGGCAATCCATAAACGCATCAACCTATCAGCGCCGATGTCGTAGTCCTCCGGGAATGCAGCAAAATAAAGAAAGCAAGACTTGAGCTGCTGAGGTAGATCATTGTAACTGAGAGCTAATATTTTGTGAGTTTGATCATCGGTTTGGTTAGGTGCATGAGAAATACGTTCCAAGGTTTGGCTCCACTCATAAGCTCCATGCTTCCTCCGTAGCAACCCGGCTAAAACCACGATCGCCAGAGGTAATCCGCCACATTTTTGGATGATTTTATCCTGAAAATGCTGCAAATGAGGTGGGCAACATGCATTAGAAAATGCTTTTTTGCTGAACAAATTCCAACTTTCCTCCCACTCGAGAAGTTTGGGATGGTGCGGAGGGCTGTCCGGGTCTGCAGTTTCGGCAACATCCATTTTACGTGTGGTGAGCAGTACTCGAGATGCTGTGAATTCTTCGGGAAAGGCTGTATTGATTGTTTCCCAATCTGATACCTTCCAGATATCATCCATCACCACCAGATACCTTGTTCCTTTTAAATGCTCCCTGATCTTGTTTTTCACCTCTTGTTCAGCCATTTCCCTAATTTGATTGTTCTCTATGTTCAGAGTTTGCTTCATGATATCGGTCAAGAGTTCTCTAGCTGTATACGATTGTGACATATTTATCCATGCCCGACACCGAAAATGATCTTTGACGGCTTGGCTATTGTAGACTTTGTTGGCAAGTGTGGTTTTGCCCGAACCACCCATGCCGACGATGGAAATGACGGCACGTCGTGTTACATGGACATCACGTAGCTGATCCGTGATGACTTGAATATCGTGGTCAAAGCCAACCACATCCTCTGCTACATCGTATCTGTACTTATAGACAGAGTTGCTATCATAAGTGAAGAACGAAATTGAAATTATATAGAAACGTTATGAGACAGACATTTAGAAGATCGGTTTTGGGAGAAACAAAACTGAACGAGAATTCTTTTACGAATCACTAAAATCAAAGGGGTTTTCAAGTTATCAAATGGTGCCAATACAAGAAGTTGGGAGCCAATACATTGACAATAGATAGATCATCTGCTTGATTTTTAATTCTTTAAATCTGGGATTACGATGCTTTCCTACGGAGATGGCACAACAAAAATGAACTATTTCTATAAAAAAATATTAAATATTTTCTTGGTACAAAATTTCCTAAATGTTATCTTACATGTGACCTATATTAAGAAAAAGTCGCCCAGACGGTTTTGGTAGATGCCGACGTTGAGAATTACATTAGTCATCTTAAGATATTTGATTTGGTCCTTGTTGTTATGAGTATAATATGAGGTTACATAATAGTTAATGGGCAAATAAAATTATTTTTACTCGTCAAACACAAGGAGATTATCAAACTTATTTTAGATCATGATGAGTAAAAGCATGAATGATAAACATTAAGGGTGAAGCATTTCCTATTGATAATGTACAGTATATATTATAGGCGTATCATTATTAATCAAGCTATAGGCATCGATTTTGAGTGTATCATTTCAAAAGGCATAGATTTAAAGATACTAATTACTTTTGAGTGTATCATTTCAAAACGTTCCGATATGTTCATCCAAAGACTTATTCTTGAACAATCATGGCTAAAGATAATTTTATATTATGTTGTATATTCAATACATTTTTTTTTTTAATGAAAATAATCTTTGATAAGGATATTAATGTTACTATTATTAATACCATTATTTTCATTTAAATTTTCTATTTGTTATATCATGATATATACTGTAAACAATGTATGATTGAGGACACATATTAAAAAGTTGATAATTTATCGATAGTTTTGTTATATACTTCTTTTGCCTCCTTAATTGAATAAATCTATTTCGTCAAGTCAGATAGATCAATATTCTTTATTCATAATTTTTTTTATCACTAGATAAATTGATTAGCTTAGATGTTGATCCAAATCTTTTATTTTTTGGGGGATAATTTTTATCTTATTAATGATAATTTCATGCATAGTCATGCAGAAATATTTGTGGCTAAAGTACATAAAATAGAAAAAAATGATCAAAAGAGATTAAGAGTATAATTTTTATGTAACGAAGAGAACGCTTACCTGAGAGTAAGATATGTATCCTCGATGGGGGATAAGGATGAGGATGGAATGCCTTGGATGCCAAGCTCGGATGCACGCTTGGATGTCTCTTGAAGATTCCTGTTGATGCGCTGCAAGCTCTTTGTAAGTTGATGGCTAGCAAGAATTCGAGTTAGGAGATTAGCAATGTATTTGAGGGTATGTTTTTGCCTTGATCGACCCACTCGCAATGTATACTTGTCCACCGTATCCTCTATGTCATAGGCCAAACCTCGAATTTGGTTTACCCACTGTTGTACCAATTCACTATGCTGATCTCTAGGTTTTTGATCCACATCCTTAAGAAAAGATAGTAACAATCTTAGTGTTCTCCTAGACACCTCTATCTCGTCATCCACATTCAAGAGGAGTATGACTTCTCTCAAGGCATACTCACTCAACTTTCCTAACACCACGTCGACTACTGCACCTGCCATCTATCTCTTCTTCCTTTTCCTTACTCTCTCCTATTTCTCCTTCGTTGGTGGCTATATAAAGCTCACATATAATGTAACAAGTCATCCAAGACACTTCTTAAATAAGCTGACATAGCGAATAAAGAGATGATGGAAGGGCATGATGTGCCTTGCGTAAAATGGTTGCCTTGTGAGCGAATCATATGCATATAGTGAGCTATTAGCCGTTCTAGCATGCTTACAGTTGGCCGTGGAGTAGGATGTGAAGCTCCTTAAGATTGAATTCGATTCTACGGATGTGGTGAAACTACTTTCTACTACAATGGAGCCGACTCAGAGACTAATTAATATCTTGAGATATGTAAAATTCTTAGTGAATTTCTTCCAAGAAGTCAAAGTTTTTTATACTTTTCATGAAGAAAATAGATGGTTGGCTCGATATGCTCAGTTAATCAGATCTTTTTTTTTTTTTTAATGAAGAGATCACGAATCGGATCCTCTTTTATCTTTTTCGAGTGCTGCTGGTCGTATTCATCTTATCTGGTTACTGTGAATTTTCTTTTGATAAAAACAAAAAATGGTGTAAACCTCATGGACAGAACCAAATTCCCAGTGCAGCGTGATGCCTATCGTGATATGCCCAGCATAAAATGTAATCATCGATCATGAATCGAATCATATGCCTAGATTAACATGTACACCCCATGCTTTATGCACATCATTATCTTTCAAGTTGGAACTAATATGAATTTGAGACTGAGATGACCAACTTTAACCAACTTGTACACACACACACACACACAAACCTTTACTTATCTTATAGGAATAGTTTGAAATATCTTCCTACAAATAAAATATAGAACGATTCATTCCGGTTTGTTCACTCATGTTAAACCAAGTTTGAGCCGAGAGATCCAAAACCTTTTTTTTTTTACAAAATAAAATTAAACTGAACAAAAATGAAAAATAACCATTAGCATCCGCGGAAACCAAAATATCAAGTTCAAGAGGCTACTACTATCCTATCCAAGTAGGGTGAATACTTTGAGTGTTTGGAAAATAATAGATGAAAACTATATTTCAAATATGTAATGATGTAAGCGTTGTTTGATAAAATTATATTGTATTTCAAAAGTCTAATGAATATTATGTGACACATTTTTCCTTCTAATATTTTAATTATTTTTCGAAAGTATATAAATTAATTAATTAATTAAATGAATGTATTAATCTTATAAAATATTTTGTATAATCTTCGAAAATAAATAAATAATTGTGAGAAAAGGGACAACACAAAAATAAAGAGAAGGGATGAGGAAATGAGGGTTATAATTTCTATTATATAGTGGTAATTTTATGATTTTAGATAATATAATAGGATAATTTAATTTTTTTATTTAAATTATACTAGCATCCTGTAGATGCGAATATAATTTGAGCATTGGCAAGTAAACATTTTCAATGTAGCATTCAAACTAAATATGATTTTAAAAAAAATTATCAAACATCAATTTATATTTTAAATGTGTTCCCAAATGCACCTTATTTATAGTACCAAACCCTAATTATAATATTAACTTCCCTAAACATATGATAAATTGATAGGTAAGAAAAGAAGATATGAACACTAGCATGTTTCGAATCAAGCTCAAAATTCTCCAACTTCCTCAAGTAGATGAGAAATTTATAGTTAAGAAAAGAAGACATTAACATCTATATATTTAGAACCATCAAGCTCTCCAAGAAGGAAGAATGTCTGTCTTCCTCGTTAACACCTCCAACCCCCATCTTGGATTTAATCAGTTCAAAAATAAATATTGTTCAACAAAATATATTGCTCATCTTTCAAGCAGCACCTCTAATTTAAAAATATATCCAAACTATCCTTTAATTTGTTTGTATATTATAGTGATTTGGCCTATTATAATACTTGTGGCCTATTATAGTGCTTTGGCCACCATAATAAAAATATTATAGGACCTAATCAAAAATACTATCAATGATCAAAATAAACTTGTATCCTCAGTTAAACTAATTATAAGCTTAAAAATATAGTAGTGTAATGACCCATGGGCAATGATAATTAAAGAGACAATATGATATCACTTACAGTATTTTTCTAATAACCTTTATAGTATTTTTAGTATCTCAATAGAACACTGTAAACACTATAAAAAAATACCATAAATTCTATTGAAAAACATTATGATAATTAAAAATTGATAAAAAAAATGAGCGAAAAACTTTGGTGACAATTTTTTTTTAGTATGTTAGATTTTTGAAACTATTTGAAAAAAATAAAAGAAAGAATATTATTTAGGAAATACTCAAAATATAAATATTTTATAAAGAAATCACCATTCGATACCATTAAAGATCACATCACTCTAAAGATTCAAAGAGTGTCGACAATAACAAATGTATAAATAATAACAGTAGTAGTCGAAAATCTTTTCTCGAGTTAAAATTCATCTAACCAAATAAATTAAATTTTATACCCAAATGAGTAAAGGCATGTGTCTAAAAATTAGTTGTGAGAGAACAATCGAAGAATTGCTCAACAAATTCATGTTGTACAGGGCAAAAGATACAACAATTCTGTCCAAATGTAGGGAGAATACTTGACACTCGCCTTGACAATTAAGAGATGAATATTTTCTCTATCAACTTAGTAGTAAGTTTTATTTTCATTTCAATATTGAGAGGTATATACATATGTATATATACAGAAATAGAAAGAAATATAACATGTCCGTCTTCATACAATACATGTCTAATTAACAGTGAAGTGGTGGTGGAGTTAGAAATTGGAGTCGCTACTGCGGTGGGAATGAACATAATTGCTGTGGTGGAAATGAACATAATTGCTGTGGTGGACCGACGTGTCTAATCAACTCGGTTAGTCCTTTATTTTAATGGAAGGCACGTGCTGGATCTTGTAATAATCGTCCCCATCATCCTTCTCGATCCTTCTCTTGATTACTGGCATTCCAATCAGTTTAAATAGCTTCAGTTGGGTGAGTCCTCGCAGTCCCTCCGGAAGCATTCTCAAGTTGTCGCAGTCCCAAAGACGTAATTCTCTGAGGCAAGGCATCGCCCCCTCTTCCACCCTCCACTCCTCCAAGTCTTGCAATGTCCCAAGAGACAAATATTGCAGCCGGGGGAAGCCACCCTTGGGAAACACCAAAGCGCTCCCCACGACTGCTTCATCTTTTAAAGTAAGACGTTCGAGGTTAGGCAGTGTTGCGAGTATGGAAGAAACATCATCACTCTCCAACCTTGTCATAGCAAGATTAAGGCTTGCCAAGTTAGGAAGAAATGGAGCGTCGTGGTGGATGTTGTCCGTACGAAGCCTCTCCAATGGTCCCCTCAAATCTAAGTATCGAAGGTGAGGGTGATTAGATGAACACAGTATATTTGCTGGCAACGCATGTCCCCGCATTTCCAACCAAACAAGTCGGTTTAATCTCCCGAGAGCATTGTCCAAACCTTTGGAATCAGAGCTCGATATTTTGTACAAGCCCAAGCGTCGAAGGTTTCTCATTCTCTCCAAGCTACCATCCCCTACCCATTCCCCACTTTGAACTTCGCACATTGTATGAATATCTTTCAGGCAGCATCCTGCTTTTGGCTCAATCGGTGAATCAACCATGAAATGTCTTAGTGTTTGGATCTTCCAAAACGAATCTGGTATCGTAAATTCGTCACCGACTAAGATAAAGGTCTGTAGATGGCAAAGATTTCCAATAGTTGAAGGCAATTCCTTTACATGTGACAATGACAGGGCTAAGTACCTCAATAGGATCAAGTCTCCGATCTCACTTGGTAAGCTTTCAATATAAACACGCAGGAGGTCCAACACCCTGAGAAACTTGAATCCACGAATCATAGATTTGCTTGGCATATCGACATCATATGTAAGGTGGAAAAGAAGCGACCGTAGTTTAGGGATAGATAAACCGAGTGATGTATATAGAAGCACGCCTACATCATCTGTGATACTAAGACGTCGTACATCAGTTGAATCGCCTTTGTCCCAAATGGATATGCAAAAATTGAGTTTTCTAGCTTCATGACGAGCCAAGTCTAGCAGTAAATCATGGATTCGAACAGATCCCACACCCCTAATCAAATTCCTCCTTCCCACCTGTATCATGCACCGACTGATAAGCTCTATCAAATACATCTCTGCCAGGTCCTCCATTGTTCGACCCTCCAGGTCTGATCCTACGAAACCCTCGGCAATCCATAAACGCATCAACCTATCAGCGTCGATGTCGTCGTCTTCGGGGAATGCAGCAAAATAAAGAAAGCAAGACTTGAGATGATGAGGTAGATCATTGTAACTGAGAGCTAATATTTTGTGAGTTTGATCATCGGTTTTGTTAGGTGCATGAGAAATACGTTCCAAGGTTTGGCTCCACTCGTGAGCTTCATGCTTCCTCCGTAGCAGCCCGGCTAAAACCACGATCGCCAGAGGTAATCCGCCACATTTTTGGATGATTTTATCCTGAAAATGCTGCAAATGAGGTGGGCAACATGCATTAGAAAATGCATTTTTGCAGAACAAAGTCCAACTTTCCTCCGACTCGAGAAGTTTGAGATGGTGTGGAGGGCTGTCCGGGTCTGCAGTTTCGGCAACATCCATTTTACGGGTGGTGAGCAGTACTCGAGATGCTGTGTATTCTTCGGGAAAGGCTGTCTTGATTGTTTCCCAATCTGAAACCTTCCAGATATCATCCATCACCACCAGAAACCTTGTTCGTTTTAAATACTTCTTGATCTTGTTCTTCATCTTTTCTTCATCCATTTCCCAAATTCGATTGTTCTCTAGATCCATAGTTTGCTTCATGATATTGGTCAAGAGTTCTCTAGCCGTATACGATTGTGACACAACTATCCATGCCCGACACTGAAAATGATCTTTGACGGCTTGGCTATTGTAGACTTTGTTGGCAAGTGTGGTTTTGCCCGAACCACCCATGCCGACGATGGAAATGACGGCACGTCGTGTTACATGGAGATCACATAGCTGATCCGAGATGACTTGGATATCGTGGTCAAAGCCAAACACTTCATCTGCTACATCATCTCTGTACTTATAGAGAGTGTGTTGTTATCATAAGTGAAGAAAGAAATTGAAATTATATCGACACTTTATAAGATATTTAGAAGATCGGTTTCGGGAGAAACAAAACAGAACGACGATTCTTTTATGAATCACTAAAATCAAAGGGGTTTTCAAGTTATCAAAGGGTGCCAATACAGGAAGTTTGGTAGCTAATACATTGGCACATAGATCATCTTCTTACTCATAGAGATGGCACGCCAAAAATTAACTATTATCTTATATGTGATCTGTATTAAGAAAAAGTCACCCACATGGTTTTAGTAGATGTCGATATTGAGAATTATATAAATCATCACAAGACAATTGTTATGAGTAATACGAAATTGCTTAATAGTTGATGGGCAAATAAAATCATTTTTACTCGTCATAAACAAGGAGATTATCAAACTTATTTTATATGATGATGAGTAAAAGCACGAATGATAAAACACTAAGGATAAAGCATTTTATTTTTATAATGAATTGGAGTCCCATATAATATATGCGTATCACTATTAATCAAGCTATAGGCATCGGTTCAAGTTTCAAAAGGCATAGATTTAAAGATACTAATTACTTTCGAGTGTATCATTTCAAGAAGTTCTGATGTGTTCATCCAAAGGCTTATTCTTGGACAATCATGGCTAAAGATCATTTAATATTGTGTTATACATTCAATACATATATTCTTTTGCTAAAACAGGGGGATGAAAAATGACCTTTGATAAGGATATTAATGTTGCTATTATTAATACCATTATTTTTATTTAAAATATTTAATTATTATATCATGATATATATTGCAAACAAAGTATGATTGACGACACCTATTAAAAAGTTGATAATTTATTGATAATTTCGTTATATACTTTTTTTATCTTATTAATGATGATTTCAAATAGAGTCATGCACAAGCATTTGTTACAAAAGTATATAAAAAAAATGAATGATAAAAAATATGAAAAGTATAATTTTTAAGTAACAAAGAGAACACTTACCTAAGAGTAAGATTTGTGTTCTTGATGGGAGACAAAGACGAGGATGGAATACTTTGGATGTCAAGCATGGATGCATACTTGGGCATCTCTTGAAGATTCCTATTGATGCGTTGTAAGCTCTTCTTAAGCTGATAACGAGCAAGAATTCGGGTTGGGAGATTACCAATGCATTTGAGGCTATATTTCCACCTTAATCGATTCACTCGCAACGTATACTCATCTACTACATCCTCTATGCTATAGGCCAGATGTTGAATTAGGCTTACCCACTCTTGTACCAATTTATTATATTGAAATTTAGGGTTTTGATCCACGTCCTCCAGAAAGGATAATAACAATCTTAGTGTACTCATAGACACCTCTACCTTATCATCTACATTCAAGATGAGTGTAACTTCTTTAAAGGCATGCTCGCTCATTTTTCCTAACACCATATCAACTACCGGACCCGCCATCTATTTTTTTTTTCCTCTTTCTTTCTCTTTCTGATTCCACCTTCATTGGTGGCTATGTGAAGCCTATATATAATGCAACAAATCAGCTACATAGCGAATAAAGTGATGATGGAAAGGCATCATGTGCTTTGCGTAAAATTGCTGCCTTGAGCCTATCATATGCGTAGCTTGAGATACTCCTTCTTGAAAGCATGATCCCATCAATAGAAGCACGTATCACATGCCTTCCGTGCCATGTTCATGTTCAACTAGTTTTTGTTACAGATTCTCCAATGTAATGATCTTATATATTAGATTAGATGTGCTTTCAGGTGAGAACGAACATGTGGTAATCCAAAAGAATTATACATTACGTGTAGGTAAAGCAAAGAAAAAGAACAAAAGAGAAAAGGCAATTCATATTTTATTCTTTCATTTGTCCATTGCATTACAAAGGGATCGCTTTGAAGTGTGACAGTGCTAAGGGCAGTGTCAAATTGTTTCATGTTATCCATGGAATTAATGACAGCTATTTATTATGATGTCTCCTGTTTTTTTATAAAAAAATCACAGTTATATGAATAGATTCGAACGCTTTTCACTTATACAATAATGCACTAACCAATCGGATATTTTAATAAAAAATATGATATATTTTAGTTAATATAAATATTTGATCAATGGGGCATTTCACCGAACATAAAATTTAATTAAACTTAAGAATTAGCATGCGATATATTTTATTGCACCTAATTTCTCATCACTTATATTTAAGAAGAGTGTGACTTCTCTAAAGATATACTCATTCATCTTCCCTAACACCATATCGACTACCACACTTATCATTTATCTTTTCTTTCTCCTTTTTACTATCTCTTCGATTTTGCCTGCAAAGCCTATATATAATGTGTAACAAGTCGTCCAAGACACTCCCTTGAGATGAGCAGACATAGCAAATAAAAAATTAATGGAAGGGCATGATATGCCTTATGTAAAATGACTACCTCGTGAACGCATCATATGCGTAGCGTATGATAGTCCCTTCTAGAAAACGTAAACCTATCAATAGAAGAGCGTATCATATGTCTCGCGTGTCATGTTCATGTTCCATGAGTTTTTGTTACATATTCTCCAATGTCATGTTCATGTTCATGTTCCATGATATGCCTTATGTAAAACGACTACCTCGTGAACGCATCATATGCGTAGCGTATGATAATCCCTTCTAGAAAACGTAAACATATCAATAGAAGAGCGTATCATATGCCTCGCGTGTCATGTTCATGTTCCATAAGTTTTTGTTACATATTCTCCAATGTAATGATCTAATATATTAGATTAGATGTGCTCTCGTTAAGTGAGAACGAACATATAGTAATCCAAAAGAATTATACATTACGTGCAGGTAAAGCCAAAGAAAAAAGAACAAAAGAGCAAAGGCAAATCGTATTTTATGCTTTCATTTGTCCATTTCATTACAAAGGAAACGCCTTAAAGTGTGACAGTGCTAAATGCAGTATCAAATTGTTTCATGTTATCCATGGAATTAATGACAGTTATTTATTATGATATTTCCTTTTCATTTTAATGAAACGTTACATATTAAAAACGAAAACGAGCTTAAGGGGTTATATAAACCCATTGACAGCTATTTATTATGATGTCTCCTATTTTCTTAATAAAAAAATCACCGTTATATTAATAGATTCGAACTTTTTTCACTTATACAATAATGCACTAACCAATCGGATATTTTAATTAAAAATATGATATGTTTTAGTTAATATAAATATTTGATCAATGGCATTGCACCTAACATATATTTTAATTAAACTTAAGAATTGGCACCTAATTTCTCCGCACATAATCATAGACCCTTATTTTGATATAATGAATTATATATATATATATATATATATATATATATATATATATATATAACAGCAAACAAGGTACATTTGTCACATATTTCAAAGTGATTATTTACATACTTATTTTGCCTAATGTGACCGAAATAAATGCATTCTCACAAACCAAATAGATCTCATTTAGAACAAGTTTTATATTTTGTGCGGGAATATTCGTTTAAAGAAAATATGATAGCGTGGATGGAACATGTGATCGATATTTATATTAATATTCTGACGATTTTCTAACTGAGTTATCCCCATTTGTTATTTATATTAATATTAATATAAAAGGAACAAACATCTCATTGAATTTTCATTTTGGAAATGGACATACGAGATTGCATCCAAGTGAGGCCGATCATCACATGATGGTGGTGATGATGCCTCTTGCAAACAAAATCTAGCACAAGATGATTACAATTTATACTATATAGTGGTAATCTTATGATTTTAAATAACATTATTGTTGAATCTCGGATTTTGATGATGAAACCAATCGATATGTGTTTATGTTTTAATCTGCGTTTTGAATGACGCAAGATGCTTTGATCAGGATGAGACAATTAAAGCAGGAAAAATCATGTTGTGCCGGAGGATAACATGTCAGAATATTGGACGTCGGGCCAGTGGATCGGTCGACGTATCGACAAAAGGCTTTGGGCCGTAGATTCGAGCATCAAGCCAAGAAGAGCGGATATTGCACCAAGGATATCAGAGTTGCGGAGTCAACTGACCGATTGGACAATAGGCCGTAAGAGAAGACGATGCGCCGAAGAATCGAACGAAGCGTTGAGGGACCAATGACATACCGGACAACTTGATTAATGCTTAGTATTAATTATCTAGATCGAAATATATTTTTATATGTGCAGGATTAACTACGATAGCAAGGTATAAAGCAAAATGAAGTCCCGGAGTCAAGATCGAGATCACGTTGGGAGTTCAAGAGTTCATCGGAAGTCTGGATGTTCATCGGAAGTTCTAGAGAAACCAGCCGAGAAATCTCGGAGCTTGCCAGAGAAGCTCATCGAAACTCGCCAAGAAAATCGTCGTGAAGTCCAAGAGCTTGCCGGGAGCTCGTCGGAACATTACCGAGTAATCATCGGAAGTTCGCCGAAAGATCGTCGGAAGCTCACCAGAAGAATAGACATAGGGACTTGTTTAGCTTAGCAAATGTCTTCGGATTTCGTAGTTAGCACATAATTAAGAATAGACATTGGGCAGTGGTACCGCCTGTGCCCGAGGAACCCGAGATGAGATGTTTTTAGGCTCCAAGTTTGAATCAACTTAAAGCCTATAAATACCCCTCTCATCTCTGGTTAAAGAATAGAGATTAAAAGAGAGAAAACGTTGTTACCATCATAAGTGAATTCCCTCCTCAAAGTCTAAGTATTAGAATTCTATTTAGAGAGGAGAGTGGGTGCTTATAAGGGTTATCTCCTAAACCTGTTTAAAGGAAAAGAGGAGTGTAAAAGATGATTGGCCTTCGCCTATTGAAGGAAGGTCTCTAGTGAACACCAGTGATCTTGTCCGAGGAGGAAGTCGAAAGTGGATGTAGGTCACGTTGACCGAACCACTCTAAAATCTTGTTTGCATTTCCTTTGTGTACTTTACTTTAACTGCGAGCCTCCTTCTTATTACTTTCAAAGTTAAGCATTTTCGAAATTAATTTTATCGTACGAAAGATTTTTTTGAAACCGACGTTATTTTTATCTGCTGCACTAATTCACCCCCCTCTTGGTGCCGACCCCTAATCCTAACAATTATACGATAATTAAAAAAATTATATTAACTTCCTATAAATGCTAATATTATTTGAGTATTTTAAATATAGCATCCAGATCAAATATAATTTTAAAAATTATTAAATACTAATTCATATTTGAAATATGTATTGACTCTCAACAACAACGCACATTTCAAATGTGTTCTCAAACCCATTATTATCATAGCAATAACTTTTCCTTAGCAGATGGAAAATTTAGAGCAATGAAAAGAAGATATTGACATATGCATGTTTCAAATCAAGCTCAAAATTCTCCAAAAAAAGAAAGTATGTCTTCCTCCGTTGTTTTTTAGTTAACCTCTCTAATCTCCTTGGATTCAATTGGTTTTAAAACAAATAATGTTTGACAAAATATACTGGCAGTCTTTCAAGAAGGGGTAATTCTCTATAATACATTTATATTTTTTATATTCTTTAATTACTACCATTTATTTTAGTTTTTTCTCAAACAGTGACCCTGATTTTTTTTCAAATGTTAAGTAGGAGCACAAAAATTAGTGAATAAAGTACATTGATGCATAATTGGATCTATTTGGTTTGTCAAAATGGATTGCTTTCAATTATATCTTGCAAAATAAGTATATAACCAATCGTAACTTGAGTCGAAAATGAAGACTTGATAATTCTTACAAATTATATTTTAAAATATCAGCATATAATTCGTAAGAATTAATGTGTATTCATTTGCAACTTATTAATCTTTTAATAGAAAAAAAATTACAGAAACAGAATTGATCTAAAATTTATGTCGAGGGTTTTTAACGTGAGAGATGAATTAAGTGCGCTCGGGTCCACCTAGCATCAGAGCAAAAGGCTCTTCCTATGCAATTTCTAGTGCGTGCCGGTGTGATTCAAAGGTGCTAACTGGCTCTCTTCCACCAACAATGTCGCAGTGACAAGAAAAATAATTAGAAAAAAACCTAAAAATAAGATAAGTTGAGTTATTTTATGTATAGATAGAATTTGGGAATCGCCGGTCGCCTTCAACATTCCTCAAAGCTGAATGAGAGAGAGAAAAAGAATTCAAAATGTCAATTGAAGTAATATAAATTATATTACAAAATCGAATTGGTTTTATTTAACCCCATTTGTTCATGCGAGTCATCCAAAAGATAATAGATTAAATTGATTCATTTTGATTTTTTTTAAATAACTAATCCACTAAATAGGTTGGTTTCTTTTTTTTTTTGTTTTTGGTTTGATCATCCAATTTGATATGATCCTAAGAACTATAAGGAAAATCACAACAAGCTTTTTATGGGCAATCCAAGATAGAGAAGAATATATATACATATATACATATTTATTTATTAGTTGCAGAAACAAGATAGGAAGAAATATAAAATGCATGTATCGATACAATACATGTCCAATTAATTTAAGTGGTGATGGCATGAGAAATTGGAGTCGTTACTAATTTACTATACTGATATTTAGGTTTTTGATCTATGTCCGCGAGAAAGGATAGTAATAATTTTAGTGTACTCCTAGACACTATATCGACTACTACACCTTTATCTTGTCACCCATATTCAAGAAGAGTGTGACTTCTTTAAAAATATACTCGTTCATCTTCCCTAACACTATATCGACTACTACACTTATCATCTATCTCTTCTTTCTCTTTTTTACTATTAATTCGATTCTGTCTTCATTGGTGACTATGCGAAGCCTATATATAATGTAACTAGTCGCCCAAGACACTCCTTTCATATGAGCTGACATAGCGAATAACAAAATAATGGAAGGGCATAATATATCTTATGTAAAATGACCATCTTGTGAGTGTATCATATGGGTAGCTTATGATAGTCCCCGAAGAAAATGTAAACCCATCAATAGAAGAGAGTATCATATGGCTAGCGTGTTTCATGTTCCACTAGTTTTTGTTATAGATTCTCCAATGTAATGATCTTATATATTAGAATAGATGTGCTCTCATTAGGTGAGAACGAACATGTGGTAATCCAAAAGAATTATACATTACGTGTAGGTAAAGCCAAAGAAAAAAGAACAAAAGAGCAAAGGCAATTCCTATTTTATGCTTTCATTTGAATAAAGGAATCGTTTTAAAGTGACAGTGCTAAAGGCAGTGTCAAATTGTTTCATGTTATCCATGGTATTAATGACAGCTATTTATTATGATATTTCTTTTTCTTTTCAATGAAACTTTACTGATTAAAAATGAAAACGAGCTTAAGGGTTTGTAAAAACCCATTGACAGCTATTTATTATGATGTCTCTTATTTTTTTATAAAAAAATTCATCGTTATATTAATAGATTCGAACTCTTTTCACTTGTACAATAAGTTTTAAGAAAAATTATGATATATTTTAGTTAATATAAATATTTGATCAATGGCATTGCACCTAACATATATTTTAATTAAACTTAAGAATTAGCATGCGATATATTTTATGGCGCCTAATTTCTCCGCACATAATCATAGGCCCTTATTTTGATATAATGAATTAGAAACAAACAATAAGGCATGTGTTGGAATATATGAGATTACTAACAATTAAATTGTTGCACAAAGAAAGTAGGGGTTTTCGTCTTCTTATGCACAATGGTTAACAGCAACAACAAGACGCTGCCTTCTCACCAAGCTATATATATATATATATATATATATATATATATATATATATATATATATATATATATATATATATATATATCCATCCAAATGCTTCTTGATGGTGATGATGCCTCTTGCAAACAAAATCTAGCATTACAATTTCTATTATATAGTGATAATCTTATGATTATAGATAACATAATATTATAATTTTAAAAATTATATTTACATCCCGCAAATGCTAATATAATTTGAGCATTATTTTTTTAGCATTTTAAATATAGCATCTAGATCAAATATAATTTAAAAAATTATCAAATACTAATTTACATTTGAAATATGTATTCACTCTCAATGCACATTTCAAATAGCATTAACTTTCCTAAGCATATGAAAAATTTGTAGCTAAGAAAAGAAATTTGTAACTCTAAAAAATATTTCTAAAGGTAAAAAAGATCCGACAAACATATAAGTCATTGGTTCTCATACCCTTCAACTAATATAGAACTAAATGACTTCATAGTAGTCACAATTGAAGAAGCTACCAATAAATTCATATGGTAGATGTTAAAAGACAACAACGTCCATATCAAATATAACTATTCTAGCCAACGTCGGAGGATACTTTGACACTCGACCTTGACAATACTTACTAAGATATTAAACACTATGATTAGCATAAATGATAAATTTTGGGATATGGATGGCTGTAACTGTAGTATGCCCGAGCAACTCTATCAAATAGATCTTTGTTAGGTTTGGTATCAATTATATTTTTATGTTTAGACTTATAATTTAACTTAAGGGAAATATTAAAAGCTAAACTTAATCATTAGATACATTGAATTGGGAAAAGGCATCATAAAATGATGCAATAAAAGATTGCATTGAATATGATCATCATGAAATGGTGCATGAACCTTTGATTATATTCATTGAATGAGTCCTGTCAACTTTACTCTCAGTGCATATAAATAGATAGGGATTCATGTAGGAGTGTGGTGAAATGAAAATTTAAAGAATTTATACACCTCCACAATTAAATACCACTCTCTCTCTCTCTCTCTTCCCCCTTGTTTGTAGTGGTCGATCCTCCTCTCCTATTAGTTTCTCTTCATTACTTAAATGCTCTTCCTTCTCTTTTAATTATCTTATTTTATGTTCCTTAGCAAGACATTTGCATATTATTATGTTCGAAATCATCGAGATATTATTATATAAATATATATATAATTAAATAAATATCTGTTACGATAACATCCTATAGTATGATCTAACTATCAGTATAGTAGTTCAACTATTTTTTCGTGGCTTATAATAATATAAATTATTATTTATTAGTATGAAAAATTGAATAAAGAATGTTGATGCATAATTGGACCTATTAGGTTTGCCAAAATGGATTACTTTCAACTACATCAGAAAAAAAAAAAGTATATAACCAATTATAAATTGCCTACAATAAAATGAATAAATAATTTATTATTGTTGAGATATAGGATTGGTTAGTGCATTATCATATGGGTGATATGTCTTAGAGTCCACGTATGAATGTCATATATGTCATTTAACATAATAAAATTAAAAATATAAAAGAATGATCATTTAAATGTGATCAAGAAATTAATGTTAGAGCTACCACCATTAATGGTGTCTCCGGAGAAGTATCTACGATTATGCCTTGTGCTTCAATGTTAATTGAACCTGTGGCCACTTGTCCATTGCCTATATTAAAAATCTTGAACCTAAATTTTAGGTCAATCCTCTTCTTGCAGTCTCTTTTATTAAGGAGTTCATGAGCTAAAACTGAGGACACATTACTTCTTACAAATTATATTTTGAAGTATCATCGTGTAATTCATAAGAATTAATGTGTATTGGTTTTTAACTCATTAATCTTTTAATAAAAAAGATCACAGTAATAGAATTGATTTGAAATTTATATTTAGGGTTCTTAATATGAGAAATGAACAAGTGCGCACAGGTCCACTTAGCATCAAAGCATAAGCCTCCTAGGCAACTTGTCATAGGAAAAGTTAATTGCTACAGCTAACACTATCGTTGCCTCCAGCAGATGACTACCTTTGTGACAGTCTTTAGTTGTTAAGCGTTGTTAAGCATCCTTATATCGTCTGGTGTGGAGTAAATGTATAAGACATGAATGAGAGAGAGAGAGAGTGTGTGTGTGTGTGTTTTTTTTTTTTTGTGTTGTTGTCTTAATCCTAAATTATAATGTTCACAGTCATATTCCTAACAGTTCAAAATGATAAAAGGAATAAAAGAAAACCTTACCCTTTGCATCAAATCTATTGAAATATTAACGTAAACTTTATAAATAAATAAGATACAAATTTAATAAGTGAAGAGTCTTTGGTAAGTTGAAGTGGAAGTCTTAATCTCAAGCCTATTATAAATAAAGGACATTATAATACATTAAAGAAAAAAAAAAGAAAAAAAAAAGAGAAAAAAAGATGTCTCCCATGAGGTATATACCTAAAAGATCTAAATTTTTTATTTTTAGAACATCAAAATCAAATTTTAAGTACTCTAAATCTAAAAACATGTCTCCCTGATATTTTAGCTTACCTTCTAGAAGGATTTTTAGTATTCTCATGACGTTTTTGAAATGATTGTTGCTAAATTTTATGCAATTTTAAGCCATAATTATCTTCTGCTTACAAGTACATCTTAGCAACCGGAGATCATTATAGCCATATTATAACAGCTAATTGCAATCGTGGCTTAGTTACTCGGTCTAATTTACTAAACGATGGAGCCAATAAGGTTGTTAGTTTTTGTCTAAGACTGTGCTTTGTGTTCTAGTGTTAGCTGGACCTGTGGCCACTTGTCCATTGCCTACAATAATAGAATCTTGAATGCAAATTTTTGGTCATTCATCTTCGTATAATCGCTTTTATAAAGGAGTTAATGAGCTGAGAATGAATCCACATCAATTGTTATGAATCACGTTATGAATTGTTCACCGTGTAATTCGTAAGAATTAATATGGATCCGGTTTGAGCTCATTAGCTCTTTAATAAAGGAGATTGTAGGAAGAGTATCGATCCAAAATTTATATTCAAGATTCTTAGTGTACGCAATGGACAAGTGTGTAGAGGTCCACCAAGCATCACAGCATTAAGTGCAGTCTTAGGTAACTAACTAGGTCATTAATAGTATGGTCTCAGCTTACTTACGGGGAAAGCTACTACGTAATATGATCCAGAATCAAAATCTAGCATCGTGCATACGAGGTTTAGCATAATAGTCGCTCCATGCCATAACGTGTCCCCTATAATAATTCTTTCCAACTTCACTTTCGCAACATACGATATATGTAAACTCTGTAATCATTATACACAATAGTAGTTCGACTCATATGAGCATGTGTTTTTTCGGAGAAGCAAATGTCATCTTTAGAAGAAAAAAATTGTAAGAAGTTGAAAGAATGATGGTTAAAGAAATTATATCGTTCTTTTAAGATATCAAGGATTGTCAATTGCCTGTCTTAAAAATCTTGAGCACAAATTTTAGATCAATTCTCTCCGTGCAGTCTCTTTTATTAAGGAGTTCATGATCGAAAATGAAGACATGAAAATTCTTATAAATTATATTTGAAAATATCATTATGTATGTAATTCATAGGAATTAATGTGTATTAATTTTCAACTTATTAATCTTTTAATAGAAAAAGATTACAGAGAAACTTATGTTGAAGGAAGGTTCTTAGTGTGAGAAATGAACAAGTGCGCTTCCTATGCATTTTCTAGTGCATGCTGGTGTGATTACGGTGAACGTTGAATTTTCTATCTCAAAGGTGCTAACTGGCTCTCTTCCACCAACAATAGCGCAGTGACAAGAAAACTAATTAGAAAACACCCAAAGTAAGATAAGTTGAGTTATTTTATGCGCAAGCATTCAACGTTGGCTAAACTCTTTTTATGTATAGATAGATAGATTTGGGGAATCGGTGGTCGAAGGCCTTCGACACTCCTCAAAGCTGAATGAGAGAGAGAGAGAGAGAGAGAGAGAATTCAAAATGTCGATTAAAGTAATATCAATTATATTACAAAATCGAATTGGTTTTATTTAACCCCATCCGCGAGTCATCCAAAAGATAATCGATTAAATTGATTCATTTTGATTTTTTTTAAATAACTAATCCACTAAATAGGTTGGTTTCATTTTTTTTTTTTTGTTTGATCATCTAATTTGATATGATCGTACAAACTACGAGGAAAATCACAACAAGTTTTTTATAGACAATCCAAGATAGAGAAGAATATATATACATATATATTTATTAGTTGCAGAAACAAGATGGGAAGAAATATAACATATATTGATACAATACATATCCAATTAATTTAAGTGGCGGTTGCATGAGAAATTGGAGTCATTACTAATTTACTATATTGATATTTAGGTTTTTGATCTATGTCCTCGATAGTAACAATCTTAGTGTACTCCTAGACATCTCTATCTAGTCACCCATGTTCAAGAAGAGTGTGACTTCTTTAAAGATATACTTGTTCATCTTTCCTAATACCATATCAACTATAACACTTGTCATCTATCTTTTCTTTCTCTTTTTTATTATCTATTTGATTCCACTGATAATTATGCGAAGCCTATATATAATGTAACAATACATCCAAGACACTCCCTTCATATAAGCCGACATAACGAATAAAAAAATAATGAAAGTACATAATATGCCTTATGTAAAATGATTGCCTTGTGAGCGCATCGTATGCGTAGCTTGTGATAGTCCCCTCTAAAAAAAAACGTAAACTCATCAATTGAAGAGCATATCATATGCCTTCGCGTGTCATATTTATGTTACATATTCTTCGATATAATGATCTTATATATTAGATTAGATGTGCTCTCGTTAGGTGAGAATGAACATGTCGTAATCCAAAAGAATTATACATCACGTGCAGGTAAAGCCAAAGAAAAAAGAACAAAAGAGCAAAGGCAAATAGTATTTTATGCTTTCATTTGTCCATTGCATTACAAAGGAATAGCTTTTTTCTGTTCTCTATCACTGTTTCAAAGAAATTTCCTTAATATCATTATCATAAACATCACCTATTCCATATATCAATAACAACTTTAACACTCTTTTTTTATTTTTTGATGAGAGAAAATTATTAATAGTTAAATATCATGAATACAAACTCACCTATACTTTGAGAGTGAGTGTATATATGCTAAATTATTAATAATTAATAGTAAGTGATTTAACAATATATATGCTAACTTATGCTTCCAAATATGTAAATATAAAATATATTTAGTGTCAACTAATAGTGCTATATATAATCTAAGTAAGTCCAGTTAAGAGTTAGTCACATATGGACCTGACTTAGTGTCAAATATGCATAGTAATTTTTTTTTAATAAAATAAAGTTGATTAAAAATACTAAGATCTAATCTATTTTTTATGACAAATATTAAGTTTTTATGGCATATATATATATATATATATATATATATATATATATATATATATATATATATATATATTTCAAAGTGATATAAAAATGCGGTGAGCGTGGATCGAACACGCGACCATCTTCAGTCTGACGCTCTCCCAACTGAGCTATCCCCGCTTGATATATATTATATATACATATAAATTTATTATAACATGAAAACATCTAACATCACATTCAATATTCATTTTGGAAATGGACGTACGAGATTGCATCCCAGAGAGGAAGATCATCACGTGATGGTGATGATGCCTCTTGCAAACAAAATCTAGCATTACAATTTTTATTATATAGTGATAATCTTATGATTATAGAGAACATTATATTATAATTTAAAAAATTATCAAAAACTAATTTGTATTTGAAATATGTATTCACTCTCAATCCACATTTCAAATAGCATTAACTTTCCTAAGCATATGAAAAATTTATAGCTAAGAAAAGAAGATATTGATATATGCATGTTTCCAATCAAGCTCAAAATTCTCTAACTTACTTAAGTATATGAGAAATTTGGATTCAATTGGTTTTAAAACAAATATACTACTAGTCTAGAGGCAATTTCTCTAAAATACACCTATATTTTAGGTATTTTTTTAATTAGTATCATCTATTTTATTTTAATTTTCTCAAATAGTGATCTTGATTTTAAAAAATATATCCAATTTGTCCCTCGAAAATTTTCACGTCTGTTACATTATTTTTTGGCCTGTTATAGTGTTTTGACCACCATAATAAAAATATTGTAAAACATCTACTCATGAACATGATAAATGATTTAAATGGATTTTCAACCTCAATCAAACAAACTGTAAACATAAAAAATATAATATCATAATATGTCACTTAAAAGTGTTTTCAATAGTATTTATTGTGTTTTTAATACCTCAATAAAATACTGCAAATTTATTGAAAAATACTATAGTAGTTGAAAACTGATAAAACAAATAGGCAAACAAATTGATGGGATAATTTTTTAGTGGTATATTAGGTATTTTAAACTATTTGAGAAAAAAAATAAAATAGGAGTATCATTTAGAAAATACATAATATATAATTATTTTCTCAAGAAATCATCGTTCAAAAAATGCCATCAAAGATTAGCATTATTTCATTAAAGATTTGCATCATTTCATGCACACGAATGATCCAAAGAGTAAGGACAATAACAAATCTATAAATAACAAGCCAACAAATTAAATCATTCCGTCATCTAAAATTCATTCACCCGAATTAAATTTTATATGCAAAAAGAGTTTAGAAATGTGTTTTAAAACTAGTTGATAAGGGATCATTTGGTCGGTTAGCCATTGGTGTGATCTTTAGATTCGTGAAAAATTATCAGCTTTGGGCAGTAAGCGTGTCCATACCGTTTTGCCTTTTCATAACTTGTGAACTTTAAAAAGTACCTCCGAGGGCGAGGGAGCCCGATGTACTTATGAGCACTTAGTTCCTATACTCCTAAATCAATATAAGATTAAATAACATTATCAGTACTCTTTCTTATAGGAGAGCAGGCCTTAAGCCCTCTTTTTAATGATTGACTATTGGTGCGGCTCATAAACTCGTAAGGAATTATTTGCTTCGGATGATACGTATACCCGTATAATTTTATTCTTTTAGAGCTCATAAACTCTGAAAATTGTTTCTGAGGAAAAAGAAAATAGACATATGAGTCATTGGTTCTCGTACACTTCAACTAATATAGAACTAAATGACTTTATCACTGGTGGTGCGAGAACAATTGAAGAAGTGGCCAACAAATTCATGTCCTAGATGTCAAAAGATACAACAATGTCCATATCAAATGTAACTACTCTATCCAACATAGGAGGATACTTTGAAACTTGATCTTGACAATACGTATTAAGATATTAAATACTATGATTAGCATAAATGATAAACTTTGGGATATGGATGGCTACAACTATATTATGGCCCGAGCAACTCTAAAAAATAGATCTTTGTCAGGTTTTTGGTATCAATTATATTTTTATGTTTAGACTTATAATTTAACTTAAGGGGAATATAAAAAGATAAGCTTAATCATTAGATGCATTGAAATGGGAAAAGACATCATAAAATGATGCAATAAAAGATTGCATTGAATATGATCATCATTAAATGGCGCATGAACCTTTGATTATATTCTGAGTCCTTTCAACTTTACTCTCAGTGCATATAAATAGACGGGGATTCATGTAGTCGTGTGGTGAGAAAAAAAGTTAAAAGAGCTTTATACGCCTCAACAATTAAATACCACTCTCTCTCTTCCACCTTGTTTGAAGTGGTCGATCCTCCTCTCCTATTGGTTTCTCTTCATTACTTGAATGCACTTCCTTCCCTTTTGATTATCTTATTTTTATGTTCCTTAGCAAGACATTTGCATCTGATTATGTTCGAAATCATCGGTACTAAGATATTATTACATAAATATATATAATTGAATAAATATCTATTACAATAACATCCTATAGTATGATCTAACTATCAGTATAATAGTTCAACTATTTTTTCGTGGCTTATAATAATATAAATTGTTATTTATTAGTATGAAAAATTGAATAAAGAATGTTGATGCATAATTGGATCTATTAGGTTTGCCAAAATGGATTACTTTCAACTACATCAGACAAAAAAAAGTATATCACCAATTGTAAATTGCTTACAATAACATGAACAAATAATTTGTTGTTGTTGAGATATATGATTGGTTAGTGCACTATTATATGGGTGATATGTCTCAGACACCACGTATGACTATCGTATATGTCATATAACTTAATAAAATTAAAAAATATAAAAGAATGATCATTTAAATATGATCAAGAAATTAATAATAGAGCTACCACCATTAATGGTGTCTCCGGAGAAGTATCTAGGATTGTGCCTTGTGCTTCAATGCTAATTGAACCTGTGGTCACTTGTCCATTGCCTATATTAAAAATCTTGAATGCAAATGTTAGGTCAATCCTCTTCAAGATATCTCTTTTATTAAGGTGTTCATGAGCTAAAAATGAGGACATAGTAATTCTTACAAATTGTATTTTGAAGTATCATCATGTAATTCATAAGAATTAATGTGTATTCATTTTGAACTCATTAATCTTTTGATGAAAAAGATCACAAGAATAGAATTAATCTGAAATTTATGTTTAGGATTCTTAACATGAGAAATGAACAAGCGCGCATAGGTCCACTTAGCACCAGAGTGCAAGGCTCCTAGGCAATTATCATAGGCAACTAACAACGTTGCTTCTTATATTGGCGTTACTCGCAAATGACTACTTTTGTGATAATCTTTAGTTATCAAGTATCCTTTTATCACCTTACGTGGAGTAAATGTATAAGACATGAATGTGAGTGAGAGAGAGAGAGAGAGAATGTCTGTGTGTGCGCATGCGAGTGTCAAGATTTTGCATACGAGATTCCAAGAGTAATTTATTATTGTAAATTATAATATTCACGATGATATTCCTTATCATTCATAATGATAAAAGTAATATAAAAAAATCTTACCTTTTGCATCAAATCTATTGAAATATTAACGTAAACTTTATGAGTGAATAGGACACAAATTTAAAAAATCTTAGTTAGGATACGAGTCTTTGCTTAGTTAAAGTCTTTTTTTTTTTTGATAAGTTTTGCTTAGTTAAAGTCGAAGTCTCAGTCTCAAGCCTATTATAAATAAAGAGTATTATAATACATTAAAGAAAGTAAAAAAAAAAAAAAAAGTTAGAAGTATAAGAGGTCGAGAATGATGAGATATAAAGAGAAATAAACTTTTATATATGAATAAATACTAACATGTCATAACACGCAACAAAATTAAATGGAATCATAATCAATTAGAACACCAAGATTTACATGAAAAACCTCTCCAACGTAAAGGGTAAAAACTACGGGGTAAACCAGTGATAATCCACTATAAGAATAATGAATATATAAATCTTAGTCGTTTGCCCAAATGAATTAAATTTCATACCCAAAAAAAATTAAGAAATATGTCTAAAAACTAGCCGAGAAAGAATAATCGAAGAAGTGGTCAACAAATTCATGTAGTTTGACATGTCAAAAGATACAATAACGTCCATCGTAGGAGAATACTTTTGACACTCGACCTTGACAATATGTACTAAGATATTAAATAATATGGTTAGCATGAATGACAAACCTTGGGATATGGATGGCTGCAGCTGTATTATGGCTCGAGCAGCTCTATCGAATAGATCTTTGTCAAGTTTGGTATCAATTATATTTTTTATGTTTAGACTTATAATTTAACTTATGGAGAATATTAAAAGATAAGCTTAATCATTAGATACATTGAATTGGGAAAAGACTTCATAAAATGATGCAATAAAATATTGCATTGAATATGATCATCATGAAATGGTGCGTGAACCTTTGATTATATTCCCCTTAAGTTAAAGAGCATATATATAGATAGGGATTCATGTAGTCGTGTGGTGAAAAAAAGGGTTAAAGAGCTTTATACACATCCACAATTAAATACCACTCTCTCTCTTCCCCCTTGTTTGAAGTGGTCGAATGCTATTTCTCCACAATTATCTTATTTTATGTTCCTTAGCAAGAAATATGCATATGATTATATTTGAAATCATCAGCACCAAGATGATATTATTACATAAATATATATAATTGAATAAATGTCTATTACGATAACAACCTATAGTATGATCTAACTATAAGTATAATAGTTCAACTATATTTTCATGACTTATAATAATGTTTTTTTATTTATTAGTATGAAAAATTGAATAAAGAATGTTGATGCATAATTGGACCTATTAGGTTTGCCAAAATGGATTACTTTCAACTACATCAGAACAAAAAAAAGTATATAACCAATTGCAAATTGCTTACAATAACATGAACAAATAATTTATTATTGTTGAGATATAGGATTGGTTAGTGCATTATCATATGGGTGATATGTCTTAGAGTCCATATATGAATGTCATATATGTCATTTAACATAATAAAATTAAAAATATAAAAGAATGATCATTTAAATATGATCAAGAAATTAATGATAGGGCTACTACCATTAATGATGTCTTCGGAGAAGTATCTAGGATTGTGCTTTGTGCTTTAATGCTAATTAAATCTGTGGCCACTTGTCCATTGCCTATATTAAAAATCTTGAACGTAAATTTTAGGTCAATCCTCTTCATGCAATCTCTCTTATTAAGGAGTTAATGAGCTAAAAATGAGAACACATTAATTCTTACAAATTGTATTTTGAAGTATCATCGTATAACTCATAAGAATTAATGTGTATTCATTTTTATCTCATTAATCTTTTAATGAAAAAGATCACAGGAATAGAATTAATTTGAAATTTATATTTAGGATTCTTAATATGAGAAATGAACAAGCGCGCCCAAGTCCACTTAGCACCAGAGTGCAAGGCTCCTAGGCAACTGTCATAGACAAAGTTAACTGCTACAACTAACACCATCGTTGCGTCCTATATTGGCCTTACTCGTAGATGATTACCTCTATGATAACCTTTAGTTGTCAAGCATCCTTTTATCACATTGTGTGGAGTAAATGTATAAGAAACGAATGAGAGAGAGAGAGAGAGAGAGAGAGAGAGAGAGAGAGAATGTGTGTGCGCGTGCGTGCATGGGTGTCAAGATTTTACATACGAGAGTGCATTAGTGTCCAGATTTTGCATATGAGATTCCACGAGTAATTTCTTATTTTAAATTATAGTGTTCACAATGATATTCCTAACAGTTCAAAATGATAAAGTAATAAAAAAAAACTTGCCTTTTGCATCAAATCTATTGAAATATTAACGTAAACTTTATGAGCGAATAGGATACGAGTTTAAAAAATCTTAGTTACGTTACGAGTCTTTGCTTAATTGAAGTCGAAGTCTTAGTCTCAAACCTATTATAAATAAAGGGTATTATAATACTTTAAGGAAAGAAAAAAAAAAAAAAAAGATGAGTTAGAGGTATGAGAGGTTGAGAAGCCGAGAGAAATTTATAGTTAAGAAAAGAAGACATTAACTTTTGTATATTTAGAACCATCAAGCTCTCCGAGAAGGAAGAATGTCTTCCTCCATAGTTTTTAAGTTAACCCCTCTAACCCCCTCCTTGGATTTAATAGATTTTAATATATATATTCTTCAACAAAATATATTGCTCGCATTTCAAGGAGGGGTGGCTTCCCTACGATGTATCCATATTTTATGTATTTTTGAATTAGTACATCTCATCTTTTTTTTCTTTCAAATAGTACCTCTAATTTAAAAATATATCCAAAGTATCCTTTAAATTTTTTATGTATATATATTATAGTGTTTTGACTTGTTATAATACTTCTAGCCTATTATAGTGTTTTGGCCACCACACTAAAAACATTATAAGGCCTAATAAAAAATACTATCAATGATCAGAATAAACTCGTATCCCCAATCAAACTAATTATAAGCATAAAAATATAATAGTATAATGGCCCATCAGCAATGATAATCAAAGAGATATAATATGATATCATTTATAGTATTTTTCAATAGCTTTTATAGTAATTTTAATATCTTAATAAAATATTGTAAACACTAAAAAAATACCATAAATTCTATTGAAAAACATTATGACAATTAAAAATTGATTAAAAACTGAGTGAAAAACTTTGGTAAATTTATTTTAGTATTTTAGATTTTTGAAACTATATGAAAAATTAAAAGAAAGAATATCATTAAGGAAATACTCAAAATATAAATAAATTATAAAAAAATAATTTTATTTAGCCATTAACTATTATGTAACTCCATATATTAGAAGAAACTAATTACTTTCAAGTGTATCATTTCAAGAAGTTCCGATGTATTTATTCAAAGGCTTATTCTTGGACAATTATAGCTAAAGAAAATTTTATATTATGTTGTATATTTAATACATATATTCTTTTGCTAAAACAGGGGGATGAAAATGACCTTTGATAAGAATATTAATATTACCATTATTAATATCATTATTTCCATTTAAATTTTCTAATTGTTATATCATGATATATATTGCAAACAAAGTATGATTGATGACACATTAAAAAGTTGATAATTTGTCCATGGTTTCATTGTATACTTCTTTTGCCTCCTGATATAATTAAAATAAATCTATTTCGATAAGTTGCATATCAATATTTTTTATTTATAATTTTTCTTAGTATTAGTTAAATTGTGCAAATTAGATGTTAGATCGTAATCTTTTCTTTTATTGGGATGTCCAAATATTTGTTACTAAAATACATTAAAAAAAATCAAAAGAGATGAAGAGTATAACTTTTAAGTAACAAGAAGAACATTTATTTAACAGTAAGATTTGTGTACTTATGGGGGACAAGGATGAGAATGGAAGGTCTTGGATGCCAAACTCGGATGCATAGTTGGACTTCGCTTGAAGATCCCTGTTGATGCTTTGTAAGCTCTTTACAAGCTGATAGAGAGCAAATATTCGAGTTGGGAGCTTAACAATGTATTCGAAGCTATATTTCTGCCCTAATCATCTCACTCGCAATGCATACTCGTCTACCACATCCTCTATGTCATAGGATAAATCTTGGATTTGTTTCACCTACTTCTGCACTAATTTACTATACTGATATTTAGGTTTTTTATCCATGTCCTCGAGAAATGATAGTAACAATCTTAGTTTACTCATGACACCTCTATCTCATCACTCACATTGAAGAGGAGTGTACCTTCTTCAAAGATATACTCACTCATTTTTCTTAATATCATATTGATTACTGCCCCTGACATCTATCTCTTCTTCTTCTTCCTTTCTCTTTTTGATTCTACCTTCGTTGGTGGCCATGCGAAGACTATATATAATGCAACAAATCATCTAAGACACTCCATTGAGATGAGCGGCATAAACCCATCAATAGAAACACCCATCACATGCCTTGGGTTTTCTTAATGATCCATATATTAGATTAGATGTGCTCTCATTAGGTGGTGAGATCGAACATGTGGTAACCCAAAATAATTATACTATCACGTGTAGGTAAAGCCAAAGAAAAAGAACAAAAGAGCAAAGGCAATTCGTATTTTACGCTTTCATTTGTCCATTGCATTACAAAGGAATAGCTTTTTTCTGTTCTCTATCACTGTTTCAAAGAAATTTCCTTAATATCACTATCATAAACATCACCTATTCCATATATCAATAACAACTTTAACACTCTTTTTTTATTTTTTGATGAGAGAAAATTATTAATAGTTAAATATCATGAATACAAACTCACCTATACTTTGAGAGTGAGTGTATATATGCTAAATTATTAATAATTAATAGTAAGTGATTTAACTATATATATGCTAACTTATGCTTCCAAATATGTAAATATAAAATATATTTAGTTAGTCACATATGGACCTGACTTAGTGTCAAATATGCATAGTAATTCTTTTTTAATAAACTAAAGTTGTCAAATATATATATATATATATATATATATATATATATATATATTTTAAAGTGATGTAAAAATGCGGTGAGCGTGGATCGAACACGCGACCTTCAGATCTTCAGTCTGACGCTCTCCCAACTGAGCTATCCCCGCTTTATAATTATTTTTTATATATAATATATATATATATTAATTTTCTTATAACATGAGAACATTTAACATCACAGTCAATATTCATTTTGGAAATGGACGTACGAGATTGCATCCCAGAGAGGAAGATCATCACGTGATGGTGATGATGCCTCTTGCAAACAAAATCTAGCATTACAATTTTTATTATATAGTTATAATCTTATGATTGTAGATAACATTATATTATAATTTTAAAAATTATATTAGCATCCTGCAAATGCTAATATAATTTGAGCATTATTTTTTGAGCATTTTAAATACAGCATCTAGATCAAATATAATTTAAAAAATTATCAAATACTAATTTATATTTGAAATATGTATTCACTCTCAATCCACATTTCAAATAGCATTAACTTTCCTAAGCATATGAAAAATTTATAGCTAAGAAAAGAAGATATTGATATATGCATGTTTCCAATCAAGCTCAAAATTCTCTAACTTACTTAAGTATATGAGAAATTTGGATTCAATTGGTTTTAAAACAAATATACTACTAGTCTAGAGGTAAGTTCTCTAAAATACACCTATATTTTAGGTATTTTTTTAATTAGTATCATCATCTATTTTATTTTAATTTTCTCAAATAGTGATCTTGATTTTTAAAAAAATATCCAATTTGTGCCTCGAAAATTTTCTCGTCTGTTACATTATTTTTTGGCCTGTTATAGTGTTTTGACCATCATAATAAAAATATTGTAAGACATCTACTCATGTACATGATCAATGATTTAAATGGATTTTCAACCTCAATCAAACATATTGTAAACATAAAAAATATAATATCATAATATGTCACTTAAAGTGTTTTTCAATAGTATTTATAGTGTTTTTAATACCTCAATAAAATACTGCAAATTTATTGAAAAATACTATAGCAGTTGAAAACTGATAAAACAAATAGGCAAAAAAATTGATGGGATAATTTTTTAGTGGTATTTTAGGTATTTTAAACTATTTGAGAAAAAAATAAAATAGGTGTATCATTTAGAAAATACATAATATATAATTATTTTCTCAAGAAATAATCATTCAAAAAAGTACCAACAAAGATTAGCATTATTTCATTAAAGATTCGCATCAGGCACTCGAAGGATCTAAAGAGCAAGGACAATAACAAATTTATAAATAATAACAGAACTAGCCAACAAATTAAATCATTCCCTCAGCTAAGATTTATTCACCCAAATGAATTAAATTTCATACCCAAAAAAGTTAAGAAATGTATTTAAAAACTAGTTGATAAAAGATTATTTGGTCGATCGTGGGACCTTTAGGCTAGCAAGGATTATCTACCTTGGATGGTAAGTGTATCTATACCGTTTTACCCTTTCAGAATTCCTGAATTCTAAAAAGTACTAGTGAGAGTAAAGGAGACCCGACGGACTTATAAGTCCTTGGTTCTTATAATCCTCAATCAATATAGGATTAAATAACTTTATCAGTACTCTTTCTCATAAGGGAGCAGGTCTCGGGCCCTTCTTTTAATGATCGACTATTGGTGTGGTCCGTAGGCTCGCAAGGAATTATCCGTTTTGGATAGTGGGCGTACTCATATGAATTTACCCTATTAGAGTTCATAAGCACTAAAAACCATTTCTGAAGGAAAAGAAAATCTAACAAACATGCGAGTCATTAGATCTCGTACCCTTCAACTAATATAAAACTAAATGACTTTATCAGTAGTAAGAACAATGGAAAAAGTGATTAAGAAATTCATGTAGTATATGTCAGAAGATACAACAACGTCCGTATCAAATGTAACTACTTTGTCCATCATAGAAGAATACTTCGACACTCGACTATATTAAATAGTATGATTAGCATAAATAATAAAATTTGGGATATGGATGGCTAATGGCCCGCAACTCTATCACATTGATCGGTTTGGTATCAATTATATTTTTATGTTTAGACTTATAATTTAACTTAAGAGAAATATTAAAAGCTAAGCTTAATCATTAGATACATTGAATTGGGAAAAGGCATCATAAAATGATGCAATAAAAGATTGCATTGAATATGATCATCATGAAATGGTGCATGAACCTTTGATTATATTCATTGAATGAGCCCTGTCAACTTTACTCTCCGTGCATATAAATAGATAGGGATTCATGTAGTAGTGTGGTGAAATAAAAAGTCAAAGACTTTATACACCTCCACAATTAAATACCACACACACACTCTCTCTCTCTCTCTTCCCCCTTGTTTGTAGTGGTCGATCCTCCTCTCCTATTAGTTTCTCTTCATTACTTCAATGCTCTTCCTTCTCTTTGAATTATCTTATTTTATGTTCCTTAGCAAGACATTTACATATGATTATGTTCGAAATCATCGAGATATTATTATATAAATATAATATAATTGAATAAATATCTATTACGATAACATCGTATAGTATGATCTAATTATCAGTATAATAGTTCAACTGTCTTTTCATGGCCTATAATAATATAAATTTTTATTTATTAGTATGAAAAATTGAATAAAGAATATTGATGCATAATTGGACCTATTAGGTTTGCCAAAATGGATAAGTTTCAACTACATCATAACAAAGAAAAGTATATAATCAACTGTAAATTGCTTACAATAACATGAATAAATAAGTTACTGTTGTTGAGATATAGGATTGGTTAGTGCATTATCATATGGGTGATATGTCTTAGAGTCCACATATGGATGCCATATATGTCATTTAACATAATAAAATTAAAAATATAAAAGAATGATCATTTAAATATGATCAAGAAATTAATGATAGAGCTACCACCATTAATGGTGTCTCCGGAGAAGTATCTAGGATTGTGCCTTGTGCTTCAATGTTAATTGAACCTGTGGTCACTTGTCCATTGCCTATATTAAAAATCTTGAACGTAAATTTTAGGTCAATCCTCTTCATACAATCTCTTTTATTAAGGAGTTCATGAGCTAAAACTGAGGACACATTACTTCTTACAAATTATATTTTGATGTATCATCGTGTAATTCATAAGGATTAATGTGTATTCATTTTTAACTCATTAATCTTTTAATGAAAAAGATCACAGGAATAGAATTGATCTGAAATTTATGTTTAAGGTTCTTAATATGAGAAATGAACAAGCGCGCACAGGTCCACTTAGCATCAGCCTCCTAGGCAACTTGACATGGGAAAAGTTAATTGCTACAACTAAACCATCGTTGCCTCCAGCAGATGACTACCTCTGTGAAGCCTTTAGTTGTCGAGCATCCTCATATCATCTTGTGTGGAGTAAATGTATAAGACATGAATGAGAGAGAGAGAGAGAGAGAGAGTCTATTGAAATGATAAAAGTAATAAAAGAAAACTTTATCTTTTGCATCAAATCTATTGAAATATTAACGTAAACTTTATGAGGAAATAGGATACGAGTTTAATACGTCTTAGTTAGGATACGAGTCTTTGCTTAGTGGAAGTTGAAGTTTTAATCTCAAGCCTATTATAAATAGAGGGCATTATAATACATTAAAGGAAAAAAAAAAAAGAGAAGAAAAGATGTCTCCCTAAAATGTGAGGATATATACCTAAAAGATCTAAATTGTTGCTTTTTAGAACATCTAAATCAAATTTTAAGTAGTCTAAATCTGAAAACATGTCTCCCTGATATTTTAGCTTACCTTCTAGAAGGATTTTTAGTATTCTCATGACGTTTTTGAAATGATTGTTGCTAAATTTTATGCAATTTTAAGCCATAATTATCTTCTGCTTACAAGTACATCTTAGCAACCGGAGATCATTATAGCCATATTATAACAGCTAATTGCAATTCTGGCTTAGTTACTCGGTCTAATTTACTTTCATTGAAGAAACGATGGAGCCAATGAGGTTGTTAGCTTTTGTCTAGGACTGTGCTTTGTGTTCTAGTGTTAGCTGGACCTGTGCCCACTTGTCCATTGCCTACAGTAATAGAATCTTGAACACAAATTTTTGGTCATTCATCTTCGTATTAATGCTTTTATAAAGGAGTTAATGAGCTGAGAATGAATCCACATCAATTGTTATGAATCACGTTATGAATCGTTCACCATGTAATTCGTAAGAATTAATGTGGATCCGATTTGAGCTCATTATCTCTTGAATAAAGGAGATGGTAGGAAGAGTTTCGATCCAAAATTTATGTTCCAGATTCTTAGCGTACACAATGGACAAGTGTGTAGAGGTCCACCTGGCATCATAGCATTAGGCGCAATCTTAGGTAACTAACTAGGTCGTTAATAGTATCGTCTCAGCTTACAAGCAAAGCTACTACAACTAACACTAACGTAATATGATCCAGAATCAAAATCTAGCATCGTGTATACCGAGGTTTAGCATAATGGTGGCTCCATGCCATACCGTGTCCCCTATAACTTTCACTACATACGATCTATGTCAATTCTATTATCGTTATACACAATAGTAGTTCGACTTATATAAGCACGTGTTTTTTCAGAGGAGCGCATGTCATCTTTAGAAAAAAACTTAATAAGAAGTTGAAAGAACGGTGATTAAAGAAATTATATCATTCTTTTAAGATATCGTATGTTCTTGACATTTGGGTTAGCAAATACGATGTAATGTAGATTAGTAAGTATTAGAACAATTATTATGGACTTTCGAAGAAATTTTCTTTTAATTCTTTCTATATTTTTTTAAAAACAATAAGTAATAAAAGATGAGATTTGATTTTAGAATCTTACGTTATACTGTCAAAAATTTTATCAGTTTAAGTTAATTAATTGATACATTTATTTATTTTTCTATATTTGTTATAAAAAAAATTATAATAGTATATTTTCATTTATGCCTCTCACTAACAATTTGACCTTTTAGTCCTAATCCTCCAACCTATTGACGGTTGTATCTGCCGTCTTGTGCAAACCCATCTATGACGCAGAATTAATCCGACAGAATGTTGCCATAGGAAGATATAGTTTACCAGACAAGCAAAACAGTAATAATTGTTACATTTAGTATGACGACACTGAACAAATACCAGCATATTTCAGCTTCAGCTGATGACATTTATTGGAGACACTGATTCAGTAAATTATATTTACTGACACTACTGCCCATACAAACTATATATTTTTACAAAAGATTATCTATTAGGAAAAGAAGAGCCTTCGGAAGAGGGTCCAATGCCAATAAAAACTTAAGGAAAATTATTCATCTAGAGGTATCCATTCCAGTTCTACTTCGATTTCTCCAGACTCGACATTTTGCAACTGTAGAGAGACCTCTTGTTTTAACTTTCCATCAACAATGTTGACGATGCTGTCACTAATAAGTGCATTGTCACTTGTTTTTAACCACTTCCCGATCTGCATGTTTCCAAGAAGCTCGGGATCCCCAAAAGCCATGGCAGATGTGATCATAGGCTGGAGGTCAACCTCAGCTTCACCCATTATATCGTCGGCGGAAAATACATCTTGATCATATACTTGCTGTTTGAAGGAGAAAGGAAGAGGAAGTTAGGGATCATGATTTATGGGAGTAACTGCATGTGCTTGTAACAGAAGAAATTTAATTTTCTTTTCTTTTCTTGGCTTACTCAGATCAACAAGCTTTTGATACAAACAGACAAAAACAATTACAATGAACAAAAAATGTTCCTTGCCTTGGATGAGTAATAAAAAATGTTCCTTCCGAAGAACAAAAAAGTTACATAAACTAGTCATTCAGTGAGTAAAATTAAAATATGATGTAAACGATGTGATAAAGAAAGAAATATCTATCGATCAAACATATTCAAACTAACCAGTTTCAAAGCGCCATATGTTTGAGGAACTGACAGCGTAAGCTCTTCATTCCATATTGGATTTAAGTCGCTCGGTTTTACTGTTGTCTGGGCCTTCTGAAGCAAACCCCATGTCAAATTAACATTTGGGAAAGAAACATCAAAACCAATTTAATATCGAGGCAGTTATCATAAATATATCAGATTAAATGCCCAAGGATTTCAGCTAAAAATGGATAACTCGCCTGCTCTCCAAGAGTCAAGACAACATATGGATCACTGCTAAACATATCTCTAACAGCTAAATTTGAGCCTCTTACAACCTTGACCTTCAAATCCCCAATGAATTCCCTCATCTCTACCTGTGATCATCACAAGAACCTTATGACTAGGTTATTGCCAAGGACACAGCATCTGATGCCTGATAAAGCATACAAACAAGTAGTTTGGCAAATGCAGAATTCAGATGGTGTAGAACATGGCAGTCCTGAAATTTTGTTTACCCAAGAAGGAAGCAGATAAAGCATGACTTACAGCCTTGTTTGAATTGTTGGAATCAATCCGGTAGTTTAAGCTCTCTTTGGGTTCTACATAATTGAAAGACATCTTTGAGGACACAATACGCAAGCTTGGTTTCAAGAATTCTTGTGACTCGTACTTAGACCTACACAACAAAAGAAAATGCTTGTGCATGAGCACTTTTCTTGCTTATATACAGTATTCACTCTGGTAAAGACACCACCTGATGAATTTGCTGCGCTCCTCATAACTTGAGTTTGACTTGGGTTTTGGAAACCGCTTGGGAAGAAAAGCCTCATAGATTGAATTAGCATAAGAGTTCCCACCAACCTCAATCATGGATTCAATGTCAGCATCAGACCATTCATCTAATGTCACTGACAGAACCTGAATGTTACAGCAGTGAAGGGAAAAAAAAAAATCATTAATCAGTCATTACAAAATTCTTTTCGTAAGTTGTTCAAATTCAAGGTAATATATCCACAACTCCTGAGAGAAGGAAATAAGCATCTCACAGGACTTAAATTGTGGATGGTTCCAGGTCATTTATAATTTGTCCCTTGGAACTAAATTTCTCTTTGAACCTGGATCCAAGCTCTAGACTATACTTCTAGGTCATATTTCTGTTCAACTAATCAGCTATATACTAATTGAATTTAAAAAGACTAAAATGTGATTAGTAGAAAGCAGCACATTTTTCATCTCAAGTAATTGGAATTCAACAGTAAATAGGCATTATGTTTAACATAGGCTGCCTTAAGATAACAAGAAAACTCTCATTGTTTTTTATTTGGGGAAACCCCAGCTTTCATGTAAAGTATAATACTATTCAATTTTTTGCCTCAGATGAAAATGTGTTGCTGGTTAACTTTCATCAAAGCAAGTAAATGAAACTCGGTTTACCAGATCTAATTGGTCCAATGCTCAAAATGCCCTAGGTTAAACTGAAAAGCTTCCAATACCCCTCGAATGCCCTAGCTCCCAGTACCAGTCCACTGCCCTGTAGGCTCATCTGCCACCTAAAATTTAAACCTGCAGGACCATCATCTCATGTTTTCTCCTAGACAAAGAAGCCTCGGTCCACCACCTTGGTGGCCCACCAGCAGAGAAAACAATAATAAGAGCAACATAGATAAGGTCTTGTTAGCTCCTGATTCTAGGTGCAACATAAGAGACCACAAATGTATTAAATTTATTTTATAAAATAACATAATATACCATCTTCCAACATCACCTTCATGTCCCACAGTTGAGTAACATAGAAGCAACCTAAAACAGTAAAAAAAATTGCCAGTTTTGCTAAAGGATTGAGGATCAAAACACCATCGGGAGATGGCATAAGGGAAGACAAAGGGAAAACTGCCAGAGAGGAAGAATGTGAAGTGCAATAAGTATCTGATGTCGGTTGGAAGGAACAGAGAGTGATGGTGATGGTTACTTAAAGCGGTTCCTACACTACATACTTGGACTAGTAAAATTAAATAAAACTGTAACTTAATATAAGGTGGGGACCTTACGGTAATAAAGCGATAATGTGAATTTATAGCACAATTTTCTCTTAGTCCTTGCTTAGCACAATTTTCTCTTAGTCCTTGCAAGTTAATAAACACATGAACCTAACCAAGTGTCAGTCCTGACAACTTGAGTGTTACCTTTGAAATGTCTGTCCCAAGACTTCTATGAATGTCACTACACTTCAGACATATAAAAACCCCAATGTTAGCTGACCTGCAATGACAAGTGAATGATCATTCAAAAATAATCATAAATTCAAAGTAAAATTCTAGAATTTTCATAAAAAATAGTGCTTAACAAAGTAGTAGATATTTCAAACTTGACACAAACTCCTAAACATTTGTTAAATAAAAATTGAAAAACAAATATTAAATTTACAAAAAGCAGCTAGTTCAAAGTCCAATAGAAAGCGATTAGCCTGATGTGGAACAATTCATGTGAAAATAGTTAAATTAATATGGTAAATTTTCAGTTGACAAGAAACAAATATGCAGAGGCCACCGACAATAGTGGTCAGACCTATCTTATTGTTGTCTTTAATGCATCCTAGAACATGAAACTCCTAATTATTCTTAACGTATAACAAGAAAATAATATTCTAGCAAAAGTTTCTTTATCGAGTTCATACTATAAACCATTCTCCAACTACGAACAAGCAGTCAGCAACATTACATAGTAGTTAGAGTAAGAAATAAAATGACATGAACTAGTTGCTGTCTCATAATTACAAATCCTTGATGTTCTTCAATACAAAGTTCCATATTTGGTTAAGTTCTTATCAGATTACAATGTAGCATGCTGTCTTATATACCTCAAAAAAATCAGCACACACTGTCATCTGCGTTGGACAGAGGTTATTGTTGGATGCTTCCAGATATGGGTCATATACCTACAAAAGTATTTGGAAACATGTACTATCTATAATTGTGCTGATCTATGGTAGACAAATAAGACACATATTCTGTCTGGTGCTCCTCAACATATTGAACATCGGTGAGTGGTTATTTATATGAGACTTGGTGTTTATAATATTATGATTGTGAATATCTCCCTGATGTTCACTTACTATATTGGTGGTGATGAATCTAAATGGTCATTATCCCTTCACGATGCTCCTTCTATATAATTCTTGAAGGAGTTTATCATGCATGCTCTTTTCTCCATTTGCTGAAAAATCGTAGTAATCCTTCACTCCATAAAAATGTGAGATTTTTGGATGGTTAGCCCCTAATAACAAGATTTTAACTGAGCAAAATCTCAATAAGAGAGGTTCACCATTTACCAAGGCAGCTGCTTTTGTAACCCAAATGAAGGAATTTGTTCATCATCTCTTCAACTCCTGCCCTTCCATTAGGAACATAGGAAAAGACTTATACAAAATTAGAATATCTTTCTGTGCCTCAATCAATGACAACTCTTTGAGTTTAAGGTTCAGATTTTAACAAGTTACTAACTTGCCTTTAGTTGGCTCTCTCACAGAATACATGGCTGACAAGAAAGAAACCCACTTTTGTAGTTAGCATAATTCAGAAGACAAACTTAAAATGAAGATATTCTACTTTCTTTATCCTTTTGAGTTTTGAGTTGATGCTTATGCTGCTAGATGTGCACGCTTGTTGATTTTGGTGTTAAACAAGTTCTGCTTTGGCAGCCACCTTCACTATCACCATTGAATTTTTATTCTTTCTTTTGCCTTTTGTTTTATATTTTATTCATCTTCAAATAGATTTTGTGTGTCTCTTTGATCCACTTTCCCCTTGAACAAAGAACATCGCCTTTGTATTTTCATGTGATAGATTGTCATGCTTTTTAAACATATAACATGATGACAGATTGTCAAAATTGTACAAAAATGCATCCCTATATATGCAACTCTTAACAATATATAGGAAAAAACGTGTTGTATAGTTGTCGTGTCTTCCCTTTCCCCTAAAGAACTAATAGATATCACGTCTTGCCATACTTTGTAACATTTAGCATGCCAGTATATCCAGTCTGTATCCCATGTGTGTGTCCATGCCACATAGATGATTCTCTGTTCTCTTAGTTTCATTCAGGGCTTCTTAGATATTCTTGGTGGGCCAGGAACCCAGCTATCTGTAAAGAGTCTCACATGCTTATCCATAATCATAACCTCAATCAATTAATTGACAGATTATACCAATGCATTCAAACAGCAAGTACAAAAACAGAAACAAAAAGAAGTTCCAGGCACAGTTGATCATAAATAGTGACCGCTGCTAAAGACAACTATAATTGATTATCCCATACTAAAAATTTAATTAACATAATAAACTTGTGACTTGCATATTCTAGATTTTAGATAACCAAATTTACTACTTACTGCAATACATCCATGGTGAAGCTTAAGTATTCGCAAACATGATAAATAGCGGTACTTACGCCCATTTTGGATCTTGAGCACCACAGTCAGCACAAATGCGATTGTCACTCTTGAGCATAAGCTCCTTCAATTTCCTCATTTGACCTGTTATAATGAGGCACTTTAAATGGAAGCTAGCTTCTGGTTCAAGTATAACATATAATACATTTTAAAATTCTCGAAGTCATGACTATCATGCTTTTATATAATCATGTGCACAATATTCTACATGAATGAGACATTTTTTGCATGCACTTTAGCATTATAGAGCTACATCACTTGTTCTGCAACTATATATTTGGGATGTAAGTGCATATCCATGTCTGACAATAACTTCTAGTGAGGTATAATGTAGAGAATAGAGATAACTCCTAAAAGAGCATCAATCAAATTCTACATAGCTAATACTTACCACTATAAGCAATAAAACATAAAATAAGGATGCATAAAAAGCAAGAAAGACAGAAAACAAAACAAATAAAACATCAACACCATGTCAAATTGCCTAAGCCAACGAGTTTTAAATACTTTGACTCTTTAAAAGTATAATTTGCACTGTAAATGGTGATGCACAAAAAGAATGTAAAATGCTACAAGTTTGTTATCCTGTTTTCTCTAATCAGACTCCTCGAATAACATTCCCCATCTTTTTAGAATAATCTAATATTCAAATAAACCAAAGGTCATCAAAATTGCACTCCACATATAAGCACGTAATTCACATTTTCAAGTTCACCATCATACCTCATACCAGAAGGTACTAATGCATATTCCCACATAAATAGAGTAATACAAAATTTGCTGCCCACCTACCTGATTGTCAATTGTGACAAGCAGCAGAACAGTGAATTGCCCTTATTCCAAAAAGGCATACAATTTCCCCACTTACATAAAGTTATCCTAACGAAAACACATGTTCCTTGGTATTAAAGAAGTTAGACAAAATATATTCAATCTTTAAGGTTCTTTTTATTCTTTGTGAAAAAAAGAAAAAAATAATAACACCAGTTATGTGTCACTGATGAGTAACAAATGGCACGGAATATCTTTATATAAACCTGAGGCAGGCTTTTCAGGTCTGTGGTAGCCGTTGCTCATTTCCACCTTGCAAGAGATAAAGTTTAACACCAAAGCCAATCTTTATCCACAACGTCAAAGTACCAAAAGCAACAAACAGTTCGACCTGATACAATATAAAATCATATACACAATAACTCAGCTTTCAGAAGCAAACATATTTCCTTATAAGAATCAAGAACAAATGGTGTATGGACAAAATAAAAGCGTATGATAACATAATGTACACAGTACACAGTAGTAACATAAATTAGTATAAACCCAAAGCCATCGAATTGAATAATCTTAGTAGTTCATAGTAACAGGAAAATAACATAACAGTATGAATGAAATCTCCGAAAATTTTCATTGATAGGATAAATTCCGAAACGCATGTCGATGTAGACATATATGATCATATGCTCTCCATCCTTCAAAATTAATTATTAATCTTTCCTTCCCTCAAAATTATTTCCTATCGGACTTCAACAACTAATTACGAAACGAAACAAAAAAAAAAATCAGACTCTTGATTGCAGGACAATTTTCCCTCCTCACGAAGAACAAAAAGGTCAAAATTTGGAGATTTTACCGTCTTTTCGCCCAAGAAAAACAAGATTGCGGAAGAAAGGCTTTAACAAACGGAATCAGAATACACCGGATTAGGCGGTGAAAAACAGATTGGATCTTCAATGTACCAAAGATTGGCTAGACAAATCAGAAACCCACACACAGAACGAACGCCAGGTCGGATCAATTCATACAAGAGAGTCAGACTTACCCCCGGATTCGAACCCCGATTGGGCGAAATCTTCAACGAAGAATGCTTTCAAGAGACGCAATGTTTTGGGCCGCGTCGCATCGGCATTTATTGGTTCGAGAAGGTTTTCTCGGGGACGGAGGTTACAACCTTCCGTGCCTTTTTATATCGAACGGTTCTGATGCACCGACTAGATCTTGCATGGAAATTAACCCGGGCCCGGTTCGCGTCCATAACCACATAAACCAACCCGAGCGGCCAAACGAATTCGACCGCTCCCTCTCTCTCTCTCTCTCTCCCCCTTCACTGTCACTGCCCGTCTCCGAGCAACAGAAATCGGTAGAAATTAAGTTCATATTAAATTGAATTAACAGCTTTTTTTCCCCTTAATTTAATGCTACTTCTGTTTTCTTATTACCATCTCCTTAAAATGACGAGTAGATGATCCGGCACGAATCTCAATGACCACTAAAAGTCTGATGATATCGTTTGCAAGTCTAGGATTAACACAAATTGCAAGAACAAATCATGTCTTTTTGGTGCTATTTCGAGGTATGAGCTGCTGAGATCGGAAGCTTTGTCAACTAAGCTATAGTTTGGATTGTTTATCCATTGGAATATTATACATATTGCAAAAGAAATATGACAGCTTACACAAGAAAAGTAGAAGGCCAACTGAGTTCACAAATTGAGTACATCAATCAATTTTACCATGCAAGAAAATTGCATTTGGTCCAAAGAAAAGGAAACTTAAGAATGGAGATTTTGTTGGGAAGCAATAACAAGTCCTGTCATATCAAAGGTCCACATTACCTGTGTGTGTTGCAATTAGGTATTTATTCTCCATCTGATGCCAACCATTGATAAATAGTAATGGGTTGAGCACTGCAAAAAGTTGAGCTGTAGACACCAGACAAATTGGAAAACCATGGCCAAAGAAATGGACTTGACACTATCGTTCAATAATTTCTGACATTGACTGCTTTTGTGATGCTTATCCCAACCATCAAATGTCTTCTGGTGGTGGTTTTGTGATTGAGGAATGTTAAGTTTGCCAACATATGGAATGGCCATTGTTTGAAGTTTTCAAGACAATGCAATGTAATGCCTGTTCACTTTGTTCAAATTACACTGCCAAAAGAGAGAGAGAGAGAGAGAGAGAAAATATGGCAATATTATGCCACCCTTTCATACCAAATCATCTTGTATATTTTATCAATTATGGTTATGTAACTAACATAGGAAACAAGATGTGATAAATGATATTTTATGCTCACTCAATCAATAAATTACTCTAACACTCAGATCTCACTCAATCAATATTATGCCACCCTTTATAAATTTATAACTTCATATAAAATTGGTTAGCTGCATAATCAAATGGTTGAACAATACACACAATAATTTCTAATAGTTAGTATAATCTTAACTCTTTAGTTGCGTTCTTAGGGACTTTTTTCTCTCTTATTTTTTTTTATATTTTAGCTACTTGACCGAATCATGCAAATCCTTTATTAACTTAACTTAAATATTGATTTTATTAGGTATGCTCCTGGTATAATTTTTAGAGAATCTTTACTTAAATCCGAGACTTCCTAACACTTTGATTTAAAAGTAGATTACCATGAGCTCCCAACTTAGTCATTGTATCGGACAATCATAATCGTTCAATAATCTTAGAAATTTTTTTTGAATTGGATAGGCTAGAAAGAGGAGAATAGATATTCTAAACAATCAAAGATATATATATATATATATATATATATATATATATATATATATATATATATATATATATATAGTGATTTTTCTAAGAAATACTTATATTTTGCCTATTTCTCAAAATATACTCCCTCTTTTATTTTTTTTCAAACAATACCCCTAATTTAAAAAATATCCAACTTACCCTTCAAAGTTTTTTTGTCAAAATTTTTAGTCCATTTTTTATTAATTTTCAATTGTTATAGTGCTTTTATTTGACTCATTTACAATGTTTTTCAATAGTAATTATAGTATTTTATTGATATACTAAAAATACTATAAATATCATTAAAAATATTATAAATAACATTATCTCATGCCTCTTTGATTATCATTGCTTATTAATATTATAATACCATATTTATAGGCTTATAATTGGTTTGATTATGGTTAGAAGTATGTTTAGATCACTTACAATATTTTTAAGTAAACTTTAGTGGTGGTCAAAACATTATAATAGATAAAAACACTATAATGGACTAAAATATTATAACATGTAAAAAAAAAATTTAAGATAAATATTTTTAAATTAAGAGTACTATTTGAAAAAAATAAACTGGATGGTATCGATGAAAGAATACTATATATATATATATATATATATATATATATATATATATATATATATATATATATATATATATCCTCACCACACCATGTGCGCTTAAGGCAGTTCTCCAAGAACCCGCCACGCCCCCCAACGGTCAAATGGGATGTTTAAATACTCAGTATTCGACCGTTGATACACGCCTGCGAAGTGTTCGACCGTTGCACCCATCTTGAGCCCTTCCGGTATACCCGGAAGCCGTCGTCTCCAATTCAACCTCTCTGTTCTTTTCCGTTTCTTCCTCGACTAAATCTCTGCTCTCTCTATCTCAGTCTCGTTTATTCCAATTACACGGCAACTACTCCCCTTTTCTGCTCTCTTCCCATTTCTTCGACCTATGGCAGAGCCAGCAAGCACGCTTCACGTCGTCGTCGATATCCCCATAGCGGACGCTGCCGCGATCGAACACCATCCCCTGACCTAAATCTCCCAAGCCCTAGCCACCACCACCACCTCCTCCTCCTCCTCTTCCTCCTCTACCTCTAGCACCGGCGCTCGAGTCTCAGATGGAAGGGCTCAAGCGCGAGGCCCTCGAGCTCTGCTGCCTCTTCTTCCACGGCCTCTTCGTCAGCCCCCTCTTCACTTCATCCGTCGCCGCCGACCAGAGCCGGCGACGCGCCTGCGGTGACTGGTGGGTCCCTCCCCCTATCTCGTCACCAATTTCCTTCTGTGCTTGACCGGAATACTCTTCCCGGCGTCCAAGTTCATTCGCTGCGACCGAGATGGTGTTCTTGAGATCAAATCGAGGGTTTGTTCTTGAAGGTACCTTCATTTAACTTCTCTTTTGATTAATCTTTTTGGCGTTTCTAATGAATGAGAATAATTACATCATATCGTTCGTCTCTTCATTGATGCCCTAAATTGACCTCTTTCCTTGAATAATACTCGAGCATCTAAAATTATATACCAACTCATGGGTTAACTCAAAACAATGAAGAAAACACGATTAAGGTTGGTTTTCTTTTAACCCTTATCCAATCATTATTGAGGTCACAAAAGCCGATCAAAATATGAATTCTTGATCTATATTCATAATGTGCATAAATCTTTAAACCGACCCAAAAATAATCCTAAAAATCTTGGGTATGATCCTTAAGCTCAATGGATTTGTTCTGGACCTCTAACAGAGCAATTTGATTATTATTTATAGCAGAAGACATTTAACTCTTCTGCAGATATCGAACCACTTCTCCCCTGAATTATATAACTCTCCCAAACTCAGACAATCCTGCTGATCAATTAAATGGATTTTGACTAAGCCATTGACAAACAGAATTCTGCATCGCCTTGCCAAACTATTTCTTCATCTCATGAGTTCTATGACCGAGTCCACACCAGTCATTTTCAACACTAAGCCATTCGAAATAAACTGTAGGCTATAGGTCGGTATTTTCAATCGAAGGAAAGCATTGACTACTATCAGATCAATTTGTTTCCAGAGAGAGAATATGAGAAACTACTATATGTAATCTGCAGATTGGGGGAGTTTGGGACTAATTTGAGTATTTAAGGAAGATAATCTTTATCCCTAGACGCTACAGAAGAAATCTTAGCTTAGAAGTGTGGTTTCATTATCAGAACCCTTGCGTTGTTTTGCTTAAACCATGCACGACCACCTAACAACCGAAACAGCATCAGTTAATTAGTATAACACTGCAGGATGTTGCTGGTTTTTTCAGCGCATATAATCAGGGTCTGACTTGTCTCTCAATCACAGCCTGTCCGATAGAGACAAATAAGCCTCTTGCGACTTCTTGCAAGCAATCTGTCACTTCATCTCCTATTTTGTCAGACTCATCATCTAGATCAGGCATGCAGTCAAGGTGCTGTAGAAGCTTGTTTTTTTGAGTTTTCTGAGATGCTCTTATACGGCACGAAGAATTCCACTAAAAATTTCAAGGTGAGTATTTTTTTTTTAAATATGATTAACAGTCAGTAACTTTGTAGCTTTCAGAAGTCAAGAAAATGCAAGATTTTTGTGTGTGAACTAAAAATTTGCATAGAGGTAGAGAGATCTTATTTGAACAATATATTTTTGGAGCACTGAGTCATTCACTAAAGAACAAATACAATATTAAGCAGAAACTCCAATTGTGGAGAAAAGAAAACATGGCTTTGCATGTGCTGCATAGCCTCCAAACCACCAATATTAAGATCTAGAGATACAATACAATACAAAGTGCCTGAGATTGGTAGCAGGGGGGCACCATGTGAGGTTGTACATGGAAGTCAGGTTCGGCACCGGGATTCATGACCCATTATGAAGAGGAGGAAAATTAGGTCAGGCTATTGGTTGGCATGCTTCTTGCTTCATGAGAGCTTTGTACTAGCAACTGCACAAACCTTTCATGATCCGTACCACTGAGCATAGAAACTCATATTACAGCTGAATTGACGAGCAGTATCGTTCAGAAGTTGTGGAATATCATAGAAACTCATTTTATCTTCTATATTATGCATATTGTGAATTTAGCAGAGATACATATTCATGTTTTGTCTTCTATATTATGCATCTGAGAAGGGTTGTACATTGACCAGTAACATCCATTCAAAAGTTGTGAACAGCATAGATTGAAATTGAACCTCATGTTTTATTTTCTAGCATCTAAAAAGGCTACCTATCAAATGCTGGGTTCATTCTGGGTAGGTGAAGAATTCTCACAACAAAACATCCTTCAAATAGATTCCCTACAGTAGAGAATATTGTTCAATCTGAATTTTTATATTTGAAGGTGACTTCTTTGTTAAGCTTTAAATTATCAACCAATCACATGAAATTTTAGCTGTGGAGAGATAAATGCCATCAATTTCATACAATTTCCTGAAGTTGGATCACAGTTAATTATGTAACATGACCTTTCTTTCTTTGTTTTTTAAAATCAACTGTTGGAAAAATAACAGATATACAAATTTTTACTTGATGTACTTTAAATATCTTTTTTTCTCAAAAAGTAGGAGAAAAAATATTAAACTATTTATGTTATCTCATTGTGTTAATTAATTCATAGTGCATGTAGATAATCAAACTACGGAAAGATCAAGCTTATACAATTTAATGTGCAATCACATGAATTCCGGAGAATCAAAGTAAATTCTCTGCAAAACATTACGGAAAGATTACAAAAGCTTAATTAAAACCCCTTACTACTAGTACTACACAGTGAACTGTATTGAGTCTGTCTCCTGTCCCTCTTCTTTACCATCTCTCATATATAGTTCGCTTTCTGTTCTTTCTTTCCGTGCTCCTTCTAGCCTCCTGGCCCCTCTCTCCACCAGCCGATCCTGGAGCGCCGTAGGCCATCGAGATCTCGCCAGGATCCGTATCGCCGAAGACCCGAACCTGGCCAGTTACTGCCGCCGATCTCGCCGGAACCATGTCTTCCGGCAGGTACATGGCCTACTCCCCTTCCCCCTCCGGCATCCGCTCATCCGCCAGCGCCTTTGCCGAGCAGGAGAAGTAAGGCGCCTATGTTTCCTCCCAAAATCTCGTTTTTTGCCAAACGTGGTTGTCACCGATCATTTTGGCTTTCGTTGTTAAGAGTTCCGATGAAGGGGTTATTATACTCCCTTTTTTTTTCAGCATGCTGTTTTAATTTGTGAGAGCTACTCTTTTATGTTCAGATTGTTGAGCATAAAGTTGTGATCTTTAAATCTTTTGGTCTCTTTGTTTGTGTTCCGGCTTCGGAATTATTCTCAAATCCGATCATCAGTCTTCTAGCCATTTTGTCATCATGGTGTCTATTTACAGAGTTCTACTGTTACTTGAGTTGATCTCTTTCCTGTTTAGTGATCTTTTGGATGCACTTTCTTCACAAGATCTGCTAATATATTTCTAGAATTGCTGATATTTCAGTCAAGGGATCTTTCTTTTTCTGCATTATTGGGAGTGTTGATAGTGATAAGAGATGATATATTTACAGGTATCTCTCAGAATTACTGGCCGAGCGCCATAAGCTGAGTCCTTTTATGCCAGTGCTTCCACATAGTTATCGTCTACTGAACCAGGGTACGTATCAGATTTAACTTATTTTAGTAAATTTAGATGCATTATAATGGTAGCTTGTTGAACCTTCAAAATTTCTTTAATGCCCTGTTTTTTCTATTAAGAGGATCTTATCTGAGCCCTCTTTAGTGCATTCTCTTTTTTATGGGTATTTACTATGTAGTTTTTTGTTTCGCTTATGGTTGACATTGTCATCGTACAGAAGTATAACAAATTATTTGCATTTGAGGAACATGTATGTTCTAAGTACTAGAATTGCTGATCCTGAAAAGAATCAAATATTTGGAGATCACACAATTATTGCACATGATCATCATTTCTCTTGCCGCCTTTGGGGTGCATCAGATGAGATATTCTCTCATTTGGAATTAGAAATTCTTGTAGAGCAAATATTTCTTAGTTTATGCTGGAAAACTTAGATCTTTTTCATTCTATTTAGGCTTTGGAAAATGGATGTTAATTGGCTGATTTACCTAGAAAACTCTAGCCCCTATATCTGGAATTGACCACAGAAGGCCCTTTATTCCATAATTCTTCCTATTTTACCCTTAAAAAGTAATTGGTCACCCTTCTTCTTTGTTTTTGAAGTTTATGTCTAGGGTTGAAGAGGAAAAGAAATTTTGGTTTGCTTATCTTATGCTCCTCTCCCTTTCCCCTTTTCTGTTGTTTCTTCATCCTACACTCATCTCTCCTATTTCCTCCCTCTCCTTGCACAGAACGATTCGTTCTTTTCTTGTTCCTGCACTAAATTATCTCTCGTTTGTCTCTTTACTCCTTTGCCTCTCTATTTTTCTCCTTGTCAATTAAACATTGTTTCCCTCCCTTCTTTTTTGTTTTTTCTTCATGCACCTATCGTGCTTGTTGTGTGCTTTCAATTCTTCATTGATCTGAATCTAATTGGTGAAGGACATGCTTCACTTATAATAATGGTCATTGCCTTTATTTACCGGAGATGGCAAAACAGTTGAAATTCATTAATGTGTTGACATGTACTTTTCTAGAGATGTCCTGAGTTGGATTGCTTCACATTAGAGACTGGTGATTTTTATGTTAGAAAATAAATATGTGACCTTAAACAATCATGAGATTGGTCATGTACTCAGTGCAAAACATGAAGGCTATGTTTCAATGTGAAATCAAGAATTGTAGCTGCAGACACAATGATAATGAAAAGGAGATTCTTGAACGCAAAATCCTTTCTTTCATCTGCTTCTATGTTTAAGACAGCAAACCTTCAAAAATAAGAGTTGATATCATAATGAGGTCGACAGTTTAACCATTAATCCTCTGCTCAAAATACCAAGGATGGCTTCGTCTTTGCTTGTAATTCACTATGGGCAGCATGTTGGCTTGACTTTTATGGCACCCTTTTACAAATGTAGTTGTAGCTTATATACAACTTGTACTGGTTTAGTCAATCCAAGAAAAGATTTTATAGCATATAACCTAAGATTTTTAACCAAAAGTATCAGCGGTGCTACTGATTTTAAACTAACAATCTGTCGTGTCTGTGCATTTTTAGATTACTAATTTCATAACAAATGCTAACCTGTACATTTTATTCTTGAAATTGACATTTTGAAGCAGAGATATTACGTGTTACAATGCTCTTGGGAAATGCATCTCTTTTAGACCAAAGTGGGCTTGAACATGGTAGCCCAATGACTACTGGAGGATTGCTTTCAAATGGAGGGGCAACTGAGATGAATGGGTGGGCATCAGCATTTCAGTCTGAAGTATGGACACTAACCATTAACATAATTCCTCTTTGTAACTAAATTTGCTTCTCCAGAAAGATTTTTTTGAAGTCTCATGCTAACTTGAATTAGCTCCTAGTTTGACTTTTTATATCTTGGTGTTTTAACATCTTGTGCTAACCTTAATGCCTATTCTTGGTTCTCTGTGTTCTTAACCTATATTATAGTGTTTCATATGTCTCTTCCAGAGCTTTACCCTCTGGCTTCATGATTGCTAATTTAGGAGAGTTAAGCATGTTTGCCAGATGTTGCGTCGAATTATCATTCACTTATGCTGTTTGAGTTGATTTTTAGTCAAAGCTTTTCAATAATTATCCTGTTTCTGGTGATGCCTCAGTTGGTGTTCCTGATTGATGTTAACTTTATCTTTTGCAATGCTGTAGCTCCAGGATTTGCTTATGCATCTTTTAAATTTTACATATATTTTAGTTGCATACTGCAAAAAAAAAAAAAAAACAAGGAATATTTATCTGCAAGACCTTACAAAAATAGATATTGCTGTTTGAATTTGCATTTCTTTTCCAACTTATTTTAATATAGTTTGCTAGTTTACTATTATTGACTTTCATCTTTTATGTTTATAATTTTTATCCTTACATCCTTAAAATTCATGCAAAAAAATTTGTTAGAATTTCATTTATGTCCAATACTCTTGTCTCATGTTTGTTGTAGTTCCTTTCACTAAAATGATTAGATGTAACATGCAGGGGTTGGGGTTGATACAACCTTCATCTGCACATGGTTGGCTTGGCTCTCAAAGTAGTGCCTCTGGTCTTATTGTGAAGAAAACTATCAGGGTCGATATACCTATAGACAAATACCCTACTGTAAGTTACTGCTTTTTGCCTAAGTTTGAGCTTTATTACAATCCAAACCCACATCACAATTCTAGTTAGTTCTGTTTATACAGTATAACTTTGTTGGGCGGCTCCTTGGTCCTCGTGGAAACTCCCTAAAGCGAGTGGAGGCAAACACTGACTGCCGTATACTTATAAGAGGGAGGGGAAGCATCAAAGATTTAGCCAAGGTAAAATATTGATGCTGTTTTTGCAACAATCTATGTTAAATAAACATATATGCCTCAACAATATATCATTAAAATTGAACTACAATAAAGGTTGTATATGGTGTTGGTAAATGAGATCCCATAAAAAGTGTTGGTAGTGATTCTTCCTTTTGTTTATGATCATTTTCTCTTCATTCGTTAGTCATGAATTAGATGCTACACCATATTTCGCATCCAATTGATTACTAAGTTTATGTCAATTGCTGGTTTAGGTGATATCAACTTTTAAGTTTGTTTCTTCTCTTCTCTAATTTAGGTTTACCAATTAACTCGCACTTTCTTCTTGTCTGGAACAAGACTCCTTGCCACTTGGAATGGAATGCCAACAGTGAACTGTTAATTCTTTTTCCGTCTCCTAAAAATAGTCATTGATTTTTGAAATGGGATCCGACTTTTAAGTGTGTTTTTCTTAGGAGGAGATGATGAGAGGGAAGCCAGGATATGAACATTTGAGTGAGCCACTTCATATACTGGTAGAGGCTGAGCTGCCAGTAGAAATTGTTGATGCTCGTCTGTTGCAAGCTCGTGAAATACTTGAAGATTTGCTAAAGCCTGTGGTATTTTATTTCCCCTTCCCAAATTCTAGCTTTCTTGATACTGAAAAGTTAAGCAGAAGAATATTTATTTTTCAGGAGGAATCACATGACTTCTTTAAGCAGCAGCAACTGCGAGAACTTGCCATGATCAATGGCACTCTTCGTGATGAAGGGACACACATGTCGGGTTCCGTCTCCCCCTTCCACAGCAGTCTCAGTATGAAAAGAGCCAAGACTAGGGAGTAAAATGGCTGCTGTTTGGTAGGCCCTCTATAGAGGACCATATTCTGTCCGCCTGTGGGATTGCTTGCCGGCGACTGACCGCTGCATTGCCATCGGCGGCATTCGCACCGAGGCTGGCCGTACTTCACTTTCGTCGGTGTGTTTTCTTCGATCGTTGGGTTTATTGGTATTGTGCAATATCGAATGTGAGATATGTTAAGGGATTTTATATTAGGAAAAACATTGGTTTTGGAAGATCCTTAAAAATGTTACTGTGGTAGTTTCTGTATGATGACTTGTATTCTTTTATTAGATAACTTGCTGCATAATAGAAACTTCTCATTAGCACACAGATTTGGCACCTTCTAAGAAACTTCTTTAACTGTGTTTGATTTGTGACATAAGAAAGCAACCAACATATCTCATTGCAGAGCATACATGAAGACTAGAAAAAGATGATGTTGGGAATGAAGAAAGCTAAGTTTAGCTTTACTTTTTATCCCAACTGATGAAGACTACTAAAGCAAAAAAAAAAAAAGTTATGACAGTGATCACATTGTGGACTATCTCAGCATAGATGCATTAGGAGCTGATATCATTTGCAGTGCAAGGCTTAAAGCTGGTCATCCTGTGGTTCTTATGAAAACACAATGAAGGATCAAACATTCCCAAAAATCAAACAAAGAAGACAGATAATGAAAACCAGGTTTCTCTATTTCATGCAAGTTCTTGAATTAAAGAATGCATACACACTTTTGGTGATACAGTTCTGTACATTGTTTGATCAGCAACACATACATACAGAGAGGGTTTGAGCCAAATAATTGCATTTCTTATACACAACTAAGAGATTTTAGAAGCCTCTCCAGGCAACAAGAATCTCATGAAAGATTTCAGCTATGAGTTCTCTGTCAGCAGTCTGTAGGAACGCATTGAAGTCATCCCATAGTTCATAAATCTTGCCAAAGTTCACCAGGTACCTCATGCATCCACCCTTCAGCCTGGGCAAACCGTAGAGGTAAGCAGTGTGGAGCCTCTCGAGCACGTTCACAGCGTCAATGTCCTCCAGGAGGCTCTCATGGCACGCCTCCTTGAGGTCGGCGATGTCGTACTTGTCTGCGGCACCGAGGAGCGCTACCCGGTGGCGGAGGAACTCTTCGGGCTGGAAGTTGCCGTAGATGTAGTTGAGGAAGGCTTGGCAAGCCTCGAACGACATGTCGGAGATGTCCACCGTCGAGAGCTCCTTCTCCCTGAGATCGTGGGAGAACATGCTGCGGAAGACCGGTGACCTCGCGGCCAGGACGGCGCGGTGGGCGCCGATGCTGCCATCGGCGGCGGCGTTGATGGTGATGTCGGTGTGGATGCCCTCGGCCAGCATCTGAGCAAAGGAGGCGAGGGCTGTGTTCTCTGAGTGCTTCTCGATGTGGTGGCTGGACCAGATGGAGGACGGCTCGCCACCCTGTTGTTCCACGAAGCAGTAATTGCCCGTGATTAGAACCATGTATAGAGGTGAGCAAGAAGATTGTTTGCTTACAGATGGAGGCACAGTCTTCAGATCGAGGAACTCGATGTCAATAATGAATCTGCCAGCGAACGAATTGTCGATTGCCCACACGAAGTCATCGTTGTTCTTTAGCTGCTTGTCACAAACGACTGCAGATAAGAAGAGTAAGAGCGAATGTTTCGCCAGCCGTAGGAGCCACTGATGCAAGAGACATGAAGCACTGACCTGGGTGGACGATGGTCCGGCGATTAGGGGACGAGGAGAAGACGAGCTTGATGTTGAAGGAGGCGACCGGTGGCTGCTCTCTTGTTAGGCTCGACATCTCGGGGTACAGCTTCACGTACAGCTGCTTGTTCTTCTCCACTGTGAGATACCTTCTCGGCACGGAAATTAAAGGTCATCAAGCTCTCCTAAAGATGCAATCTTGAACTCAAAAGAACTTCAATGGATACTTTTGAAGGATTAGAACTCTCCAACGAAAAAGAATTCCCAACCATACCAAGTTGCAGAATAATTCTAGTAAATCAAATCAGTGATTGATTCCAAAATCAAGCCTTTCTTTAATTTATCTGCAGAAGTTGCTAACTTGCGATTGAGAGATCTTGAACTCGGACTGGTTTGGAGCCAATCGACTACAATCGAAGGATTCACAGGCAGATTGCAGAAGAAGAGGAGGAGGAGGAGGAGGAGGTGGTGGTAGTGGTGGTACCAGTTCCAGAGGCCGACCTTGAAGGGGTCGGACTTGCGGTAGGTGCAGGAGGAGGAGATGTTGTCGATCCTCCATTGCGCCAGCCGCGGCGCCGTCTCCACACGATACGCCTGCTCGCTCATCTCGCCCTCCCACGATGATGCTGCTGCCGCGATCGCTGCCGTGACCTCATTGATGCAGTCGAAGATCCCCAGCAGCTCCCCCGCCTTTCCCAGCTTCACTTCTCTTTCCTCTTCCTCTCCCTCTCCCCCACCTCCCCCTCCTCATGTACACACCCAACAAAACAGGGCAAAACAGAGTAGCACAAATACTACTACTCCTACCGGCACACACACAGAGAGAGAGAGAGAGAGAGAGAGAGAGAGCAGAAACGAACAGAAGAGCAACGTAGAGGAATTCAACACGCAAAGCCCCACGAATTGCTTCTACGCACCACTGCAGTGGAGGCTGCGACAAGGTAACGATTTATACTGTGAAAGCAGAGGAGAGCCAAAGAGGCTACTTTTATTGCCTTCCACTCCACTTATTGCCAAAAGCTTTATTCTTTCCGGTCCTCCAAATTAATCTCCAGCATAACATCATTGGCTTTTGGATTCAATATTCTTCATACAAATGATTCGTAGGTAATCTGATGCAATTTATGTCTCATATTTCCTCCAATTTGTGTATGCATTATCATTAATTCAACATCTCAATTGCAAGTTGAATTAAGGAGATGCTGAATTTTTTATTTGGAATTCAAGAAATAAAAATCTACTACTTTAACTTGATAAGAAAGAGAACAAATTATAATTACTATGATATATCCATTTGTTCATGATTATCTTGAAATGGGAGGTAGTGGTAGCTCATCCATTAACATACAAAACAGAGGAGAAATGCCATAGGTAGATTAAATCAAGATGGTGATCTTCTAACAAAAAGATGGTGACCCTGCAAAATAGTGTTCCTTGTTACTCCTCTGTAATCAATATGTAGCAGAAGATTCACTTTGGTGGAGAACAACTAATGTTGATTTGAGAAATATAAGAGTGGGATTAGGACCTCAACTTTCTTTTTCTAAGAGTAAAGATTCCAATTTGAGAGGCAATTTGATGTGTGTGGAATTTCAACATGGGCCCTTTAATAATGCCTTTATTAATTTATTAAGGAAAAAATTGATGATACAAACTATTATAAATTTTTTCTTTCATTGTCCTTTGGAGATTCCAAGAAGACAAGAAAAGAATCTTTGATTCCTTATGGCCCATTCTCAACCACTGGAATCTTTCAAGCATTCCACCATCACAAGCAATCTCCTACCCAACCACCCACCTCATATTCATTTGTCATTATGTCCATTTTTCACAAGGACAAGTTCCCCAAATAATATCTCCTGCTATTATATATATATATATATATATATATATATATATATATATATATAGAGAGAGAGAGAGAGAGAGAGAGAGAGAGAGAGAGAGACCATTCAAATTAATTTTCTGGCCAAATTTATTTGCAACTACTAAAAATAGTTGTTTGCATGCCTCTTATATGATTGGCAAATGACACATGTGACAACTCATAATGAGATGCACTTATATTCTCATTCAATTGGATGGTTTTAAGCACATACAAAGCCAAGTTTACTTTGAACCCAATATAGATTGACCAAATCTAGAAAGTGATTTAAAAGGTGGTGCATTGTAACAAGCACTTACATTTTGGTTTTAACTATAGAAGGGATGATAATGAACCATAACTATGTGTCTCCACTTTGCCATGCAAATGAAGAAGATTGATTGTTGATTTGGTGTTTTTTTTAATTGAGAATTTATTGCAATCTAACTTAATATAAATCTAACATGTTGTATGTATGGCCGAAGTTAAGTTTATTATAATAGACTTACCTATTTGTTAGGTCAAATTCTTGTTGTTCGGTGGTGATTTAGATCCAATCGAGATTCATTTCAAGATTGTCTCATGTTTTGTTTATAGCTTTTAGATGTTGACTCTATAAGATTAGGTCAGAAGTATTTTCGATAAATGTCCTCGGATGATCAAATCAATTTTTGAAGTTAGAATGTTGAAAACTAGTTAGATCGATTGAACTAGTTAGAATAACTAGTGAGATCGAAAGAAAAAGAGTATATAAATATGTTGAGTGCGAGATCCCTTTTATAGATGATTTAGAAATGATTATATTCGAGATCATAAGTGACGAAAGGGGATTGCGGGATGTTTTGAGTGAGGGGTATGGCATGATATTTGTATCTCTCGAAGCTCGTGTCATTTACGTATATCCGGTTAGATGATTAGATATTCAACCCTTATCGATCATGTTTGATTAATAAGTTCCTATGGTTGATATGTTGGTTGTTACAATGTTTTAACTTTTGATGTAAAACTAAACTCGAGTAGCAAACTATATCTTTGGTTCGGCCTTGCCATACAAAAAATATAGATGATGTTGTCTATGATATCATATATTTCATTTCACGTCAACTCATTTGCTAAGCATTACGCAACTAATTACAGCCAAAAATTGGATAAGATAGGACATCATTTTATTTCTCGAGTGGGGTGCAACAAATGGACGCTCCAAATTGGCTGCAAATCGTTTGATAAATCAAATGATGATGAACTTGGTAAATGTCCTATTATTTATCGATTTCAATCTTGGTGGGGTTGGTGTGTGTTGCATGATTTGACAATTGCTGGATTTTTCTAAAGACTTTGATAAATGGCCCAATTAACCTTTTGGATCTTTCCAAAAGGACAGTGATATATATATATATATATATATATATAATTTTTAGCAATATATTCTTTAAAAGGATAAGATTTCAATAGCTAAATTTGTAGTGAAAATAGAATGGAATGAATTTATAATAGTCAGATAGATGAGTCTGTTATCAATAACCTGAGCTTAAGAATTTTATGTTAGTGATTATTAAGAACTTATATATCAAATTAATGGATGATTATTAAGAACTTATATCTCAGATTCCATCATCCATCATGCTGCAGTTCCTGTGGTCAAACACCCAGCCAAAGCCTTTTCTTCAAAGTAGTTTGATGTGATGTATTAGCCACTTGATAAATCTGAATCACATCATCTAATTCACATACAGGAATGCCATCAGGAAGATTATGATGGAAGTGCAACAAGAAGAGGTAAAGAACCTTCACAAGACATTATAATGGCATGAAGAATGTTTGCATCCAATCAAAGATAATGGAAGATTTATTCCTTCATCACTAAGTATTGACTTGACCTCCTTCCCTTCTCTGCTTCCATCCATTTGCTTCATGTAGGTCTCCTATCAAGTCGACGACATAGATCATGATTTAGAAGGGGAAGAGGCAACACTGATCGACGAATTAAAGAACATATATAGGAAACTTCATGCTTTCTTCCAGTTAAATCCTTTCCAAAGACCAAAGAAGAAAAAACTATGATCAGAACCCCATAATGATCTCCATCCCATGTCAATGCTGCTTCTTGCATCCTTGGTTTCATGGCTTATGCAGAAAACCTATACAAGTCCAGCCATCCTGTTGAGGCTTTGATTTCTCCCTAACCTATACTGCTTGATAGACAAGTTTCAGCTGTTCTTCCTCATGATCATTATGGTTGTGTAAATCCCATATATTTCTTGTGATTCAGCTTCAACACCACTTTCCAATCATTTGGGACTTGGGAAGCTTCAGTCAGTCAAGTTTACAGCACTTTCCAGCCTGATTCTTGTTCATAGTGATCTTCCAAAGAAAATACTGTTCATAAAGTCTTGGGAGCATGTCAGACAGTTTCAGAAACTAGTTGAAGCTTTCCTGATAATTTTCTGTATTTGATTTATTATATTTTTTGTATATTACTACCATTATTAATGATAAGATAGATATTGTTCAGCTGATGTTATTTTTTTGTCCTAAATAGCTTTTTAATTGGAAAAATGCTTAATTCACCTCCACAAACACTTCACTAGATTTCTTCAGTGAAAACTTAAAACTATAATAATGTACTAACCCTCATTTTTCTATTAGCTTTTTCTTGAAAATATATATTTTTTATAGCAATTCACTACTGCAACATAATTTAAACAAATCTTACCTTCTTTTATGTTTGGACATAACATGATCTAATGATATTATGAATCTATAGCCGGGGAAAATTGGTAACTTTTTCAGGGGAGAGTGGCTTTTTAAGCTTTCTCATCTCATATTAATCCATGATTTATATGTATTATCCTAAATCATTCTTTTTGTTGCTTGAAAACAGAGTTTAGAATGGGAGGAGGAAGCTAATCAACAAGGTCATGGAGGCATCAAAGCCATGATAGAGCATGTGGATTAAAAGCAGTAAATGCAATGGATGTTGAATGCAACTCACTGGAACAGATACCATAATAATCAAAGTATATTTACATAATTGACTTACTTAACTGGAGCAATATTGATTTAAATGAAGTGCATTCCTGAGAAACAAGAACTTGAGATGGAATAAAAGAAAATTATTCACCAATATCTGATAAATGGATTGACTAAATGTCAGATTCAGATAACAATCTCTGAAAACTTACACAAAGCTGAAGCACTTCTTCTGCAGAAGTGTGATGTATTTGTACACTGTCAACAACTGGCATAGCTTACTGAGACTTTATCCTTTGGCATTTAGGTGACAAAAGCTTTAAGATCAGCTGGCCTTGGATCTTCAGATCTCATAGTTGGCATTGACTTCACAAAGAGCAATGAGTGGACAGGTTATTGTTACATGCTTTGTTGTTTATGAGTCTCGATTGAGTACTAAACCTAGTTTAAAGTTAAAAGTATTAGTACAAACATAACTTGTTTGAGCCTAATTCATGAAAGGTTGTCTCCTCTGCAAATACAGCCCATAAAGTTAGGTAGAACAACAAAATAGGTGAATTGTCACAAAATGATATCAGATGCAAAATAGGTGAAGTATATGTGTTTTAGTCAATATATATATAGATTGAAAAAGGAGGTTATGTGGGAAGAAATTTTGTGGCACAAAGGCATGATGTTTGTAGAATGGAAGGTCAAGCTTCCACACTGTTTCCATTTAGGAAAGAGTAAGACCAGTTCAAATCAAGAATGATAAACTCTTCTGAAGGTGTTAGAAGTGCAATATGTTTGTGAAGAAATTACAATATCTGAGTTCATTTAACAAATAAAATTTTCTTAATCCTGAAGGTATGCTAACACTACTAAGTCTCTCATTCTTTTCATTGAGCAAGCTATGCTGATACCTTTTATTCCAGGTAAATCATCTTCTGGCAGGAGAAGCTTGCATGACATAGGAAGTGTGCCAAACCCCTATGAGCAGGCAATATCTATTATAGGCAGAACTCCTTCAGATTTTGATGATTGCAGTCTTATACCATGCTTTGACTTTGGTGATGGTCAGTATGTTCATAGAAGATACTCCTCAATCTACAGCTCCGCTGGTCATGTAGTTATGTAATCCTCTCATGTAATGGATTACAACTCATGACAAAGAGGTGTTCGGCTTCTATCATGGCAACACGATGGATTCAGGGAAGCACAGCAGCGCTACAGAGAATTAGTTCCTGGAATCAAACTTGCAGGTTGGCATGAAATGTCCTCTCATCTGCAACTTGGTAAACTAATGATCATTGCGATTTGAGTGCACGCCATCTCCTGTGGTTGGAGCAGGGCCAACATCATCTGCTCCTATAATTGAGACTGTTGTGAGCATTGTTGATGAGAGTGGTGGTCAGTACCATGTACTTCTCATCATAGCGGATGGACAGGTTTGTCTTCCTACCAATCCAACTACGTGGATATAAACTCTCTGATGAAAAATCTCGCCGCTTGTATGTTTAGGTGAGTCGAAGCGTCGATGTCGAGATCGGTCACTATAGTCCACAAGAGGAAGATACCATTGCAACCATGGTTGAAGCTAGGCGAGCATTTCTCAAAGACCATGATCAAGATTGTCTCTCTGCTACTTTGCAGATCACTGCTGATCGAATTCATCAATAAAGCAAGTATCCATTATCGATAATTTTGGCTGGAGTTGGGGATAAACCATGGGAACTAATGAAAGAATTCGATGATCATATACCCTCAAGAACATTCCAGGTTGTATACATGACAGTGAATTGCTTCAAGCAGAACCTCCTTGATGAACTCCACTCTTTGTTTCCTCTGCTTGCAGAGTTTGTAGACTTCACAGAGATGATGTCGAACAACATCACGATGAGCAAGGAGGAGGCGAGCTTTGCGTTGGAAGCACCGATGGAAATACCAGCTCAGTGTCAAGCTTCTATAAGGCATCGACTGTAAGGGTAAACTTCGACTGTCTTCTCCTTGAAATCTGTATCTTATCGTTCGTGTATTGATCCATATTTATCGTCGTCGTCATCTCCAGTTGCAGACGAGGATTACCCTGAAAGAATCCTCTTCCTCCCCCAGCTAGGAGATCTATTCCTGCATGCTTTGATCCGATTCAATATCAATCAATAGTTGACTTGCAATGAACATGAAACTATGTAATTTGCAGTCACAAATGCATCGTAAAGCATGTATTATTCCCCGAGCATAAATCTTATTCCCAAGAATCCAAAGCATCTAACTTTGTGGGTTCGGTCACCCACCATCAAAAGTTGCGTGAATCTCCGCGAAGCTGGTTCTCAACCACACGTGCCGTCCAATCGTTGGCCACCGCGCTTGTCCGATTGGTCCGCACCATAGCAGCTCCTGTCCTGCTGACACGTGTCCAGTTAAGCGCACTTTTCGATGCTTTACGGATAACACTGCCAGCTCATGCTTCCAATCGCGCGGGTCCCACCGTCTTCCCCGTCACGTGTCGGCAGCGCTTCGTGCGATACCTACGACAGGACGGCGCGGCGAAAGTACTGTCTCGCCCCTTTCGCACGCCGGTCTTTTCCTCGGAGCCGTCGGATCTTTATCTGACCGCCGTGATCGGCTCTCGGCGCCCGGTGTGTGCAAGCTTATGAAAGCTCGAAGCATCCCCGCGTGCTCCGTCCCTCCTTCCAGATAGGGCAACGCGGCACGCGTTTCCGATGTCGAAATCACCGCCGTAGGCAGATCATCCGACGGTTGCCATCGCTCGGCGCGTGTTCCACGCGTTGACGATTCCATCGCGGCTCCCGAGTAGATCGATCCCGGCCGGCCATGTTTGGCTTCGACAATCGCAAGGAATGAGCGACCAAAGTCACAGGCATCGCCCTACAGAGAGCGGTACCCGCCGTCACAGCGACTGCTGCTCGTTGATTGGATCATCATCGACGAGTGGGCCCGCAGTGTCAGTTTGGAGAGTCAGGGGCAGTTCGGATAGTTTCGCTAACCTGTGAGGGTATTACGGTAATCAACCGTCGACAACGGTTTCGGTATACAGCTAGTCGTGGCTTCGTGTCGAACGTACGTGGACGAAAAGTTACTGTTAGGCTATAAACGAATTATGTTATTACATCAATGCCACTGAAAAGTGCAACGGCGTTGCACTTTTCAAGGGTCCCAGCGGGCCGCCCCATTAGGCCTCCCCTTGTTTTTAGTCCCACAGGCTCGTCTCATCTGCTCATCTCTATCTAAATTACTCCCCCCAAGAGGAATCGGGTCTCCTCAAATCGCTCATCCTACGCTAGGGTTTCTCTGCTTCTTGCCACGGAGGAAGGGAGCTTGCGGTTCGCGAAGGCCGTTCGGGATCGGTAATGATTGATTATTGATTTACATATCTTCTTTTGACGTTGGATTTGATTTTAGCCGCTGTAGCTGCATAGAGTTAGTGATGTCTCGGGTTATTATTTTATACTGAGGCGTTTTAGCAAAGATTTGATCTTGAAAGGGAACAGATATGTTTTCTCTATCTTTCTTTGGTTTTGAATCTCGATACAGTTTGATTGTTGCAGAAAATCTTTTTTTCTTTTTAATTGGGGGTTCAAATTAGAGTATTGCTTCTTCTTTTTCTTTTTTTTTGAAGTTCATCATGAGATTTGATACTTCTTCCTGCCGTAAAATGTTTGGATTTTATATAAACGTGAGAGAACAGTATATACACTTTAGATCAGTTTGTTTATAGTATGTGGTTATAGCTTCTCCTATCTACGAAAATTATTGGCAGAGAATGATCCAAGAAAAGGTTGCTATTTTAGGTAAGAGAGGTTATCTAAGTCCATTAAGATACTGGAGATGGTATTAACGACTTATAGAATATGAAATTTCTCCTTCAACTTGATTTGACTTTAACTTCTATTTTCATTTTAGACTTTTTCCTCTGTTTGGGACTCAGTTGAAGGAAAATTTATGCCATGGAAACTTCTGGGCCATGAAATAGTCTGTTGGATGCTCACGTCCGATTATTGGAAAATGTCTAGATGACAGACAATAACTAATTAATTGTAAAATTGAAGAGCTGTATATATCTGTTTATATTTGCTTTCAAGATTCGGATGAATTAGGCATTAAACCTGACCAAACGGAAGCCTTCCAGATGCTCAACCTCCAGCCTACCTAGGTGATGGCTAGAGTTGTACTCATGTTAGTCATTGCGGTCGTGTTACTCTTTAAATACTTATAGAACTTCCCTGGTGCATCGTGAATTTACGTTTTCATGATTTAGGTAATTGTTTTATATAGAACGATTTAGTTTATTAAAGCCCATGATATTCTTTACTTTATAGGCATGTCATTCTAATCTTTGATTATTATTCCTTTTCTTTGGCATGTGGACGTTAGTGGCTTTTGCACTTATGAAGTCTCTTGGAGAAGGAGGAGCTTGTGTTGTATATTACAGGAAGTGTTCTAGAGGCTCACTGTGTTGATTTGTTCAGCTATCTTTTGTCCATTGAACTAGCATGGGCCGTCTTTGTGATTTCTGCATGGAGCAAAGATCTGTGGTCTACTGCAGGTCTGATGCTGCTTCCTTATGCTTGTCATGTGACCGTAATATTCATTCTGCAAATGCACTTTCTCGGCGGCACTCGCGTACACTTTTATGTGACAGATGCACTACCCAACCTGCTATAGTAAGGTGCATAGAAGAAAATGCTTCGCTTTGCCAAAACTGTGATTGGAATGGTCATGATGGGTTGGCATTGACTTCAGAACACAAGAGGCAGACTATCAACTGCTACTCAGGCTGCCCATCAGCAGCAGAATTTTCTAGAATCTGGTCCTTCTTTGAATTTCCTGATATGGAAGAACCTGATTTTGAGAAAGGATTGATGACTATCAATGAGAACAGTGTTACCAATTGTTGGGGACCTCCAGAGGACAGCAGTACTGCCAATCTCGGCAGCACTGGAAAGATGAATGATATAAAAGCTGTTGAGAAGGCCAATCCCTGGGTGGAGTCATCTTCAGCATCTGGATTAAATGCTATGTCATGTAGTGCTGATCGACCAGCTGGTTCAATGGATTCAACTACACCCAAGGTACATCAGATTTTTTTAGTGCATATTAGTAGCTTCAAAATTTTAATTTATTGAGATGCAAATTTATTGCACTTTTTTGTGAAATGCAAACTCCTATGCTTTCTAATGGAACTTCTTTCCACAATTTGAGAGTCAAGTTTATTCTTTTTGGGCAAACCATGATTAAGGATTTTTCGTGATAAATATATGGAAGTTGTGTGCCCTTTCTCTGAACACTATGGAGGAGTTATATGAGATAGTCTCTGTGCTGCTTTATAATGAATGCTACAATGATGTTATTGAGGTCTGGCTTATTGTTAATCTTCTAGATAGTTATTACAGAACCTTTTATTTGAATACGTGGCCGTCATCTTCTGTTTTATTTTGTGACACAATGCACATTCTCGCCAAGAAAGTTGTATAGCTTTAAATTATGAAAAAACCAGTGCAGTTATCAACGGTCTCTGTGAACTTCAAGACAATGATTGCTCTTTTGAATTGTCATCGAGCATACCTAAAAGAACTTTTTACTAATGCGACTGCTAATCACTTTAAATTGTTTGACTGTGTCCAGACAAGTTGTCCCAGGACAGATGATGTTGATTTCTGTAAAGATGATTTCTATGAAGGTTTCACAATGGGCGATGTAGACATGACATTCGAGAATTATGAAGAACTCTTTGGTGCATCACACAACCAAACAGGGGATCTTTTTGATGATGCTGGAATTGATAGTTTTTTTGACATGAAGGAAAACTCTGCTACTAATTCCATTTGCCATGGTGAATCTGCCGAAGAGGTATATCATGTAGCTTTTTCCGCTGTTGTAGCACATTGCAAAGTGAAAAATCATAACTTGAATTCTTAGTTATTGGATGAAATTGTGTCATTCATATGCTCCAGCTCCTTTATTCATTGCATGTTAGATTTACGAATTGCCTATGTAATGTTTAGCTTGTTGCCATCTATTGGGGACCAATGCTTAGTTGTTTGTCTAGTAGAATACAACTATTAGGTTTGGTCCTATTTCAAATATAAGTTCTCATTAGCTTTTGAATGCTTAACTCATGGAAGGAATTTTGAGCTTTGATGGAACTGGTATCTGGGGTAGGGATAAATGTCATGGTTGAATAATTACAAACCAGATAAATATTTATTGAATTAAATCTCTGACATATAGGTTTCAGTTTGTATGGACATATTCTACCTACCGTGGTACTCTTAGAACAGTAAGTTCATCTTGATTTAACTCGAGTTACTATTTATTTATTTTATCATGATGACAAACTTCTTTTGCTAATATTAAAGTCATGGCTTGCCTAATTGTATGATCCCAACCGGATTGGTCAGCGAGGATTAGAACCTGGCAGAGAACATCTGATTCTTGGCTGAATCATAATATAGATGGCTGAAGAGCCTGGAACTTAATCAGAATCAGCTGGAATTAGCCAATTTCAACCAGTCTCGACTGACCTATTGCTGCCAGCAGCTGAAAAAGAAGAAAAAGAAAATTCAATGATGCGAGTGGTTCTTAATTACCCACCCTCTGCTATCCTGCAAAACTCATCCAAATGCAAGAATGTGCTACTTGATTAAAAACTTATCAAGCGTGATACTTGCTTTTATCTGTCATTTCTGCGTGAACTAATTAAATTTTAGTGCTCTTTCTTGCTCATGTTTCTTTTTATTCAATTCATTTGAACTAAGAATTATTAGTGCTGTCCTCAATATCATTCTCAAGAATCATCTGATGGGCAGGTTAAACAAATGCAAGCAACATGCGGTAATGCAGTATCTGCTGATCCTGCAATGTCAAATCCAGAAGGAAATGCAGAATCTAGCCTGGCTTTACCAGGACTCCAGGTGCAGTCCACTCTATCATTTTCCTTTTCTGGTGTGACTGGTGAAAGCAGTGCAGGAGAATATCAAGATTGTGGAATGTCGGGAATGATTCTAACAGGTGAGCCTTCTTGTTACCATGCTGGTCCAGGAAGCTCTTCATTGCCTACATCTAACAGGGAAAGTGCTCTCATCCGTTACAAGGAAAAGAAGAAAACTCGCAAGTAAGTTCAGATCATGAGTCTCAAAGCAGACTTCCAAAGAATTTATATGCCTTTATCTGTTAATTGAACACCTATTATTGGATTACCATGCTGGTCGGTAAGGTTGCTCCTTTGCAACTTGGGAGACCAAGGTTCGAGTCACTGAAACAGCCTATCTGTCATGGATTTGTATTGTTTGCTGATGCTATGTGCCAAAGCCGGCACAACCATTTCTCTAAATATACACTCTTGAATTCCTGGTCATTGAACCGTATAGACAAACTTCTTTGTGCAATTAAAATATATTTCCCTTTCTAGGATGGTGCATTTAAATGCAACAAAGGGTGGTAATGCTTAAATGCTAGATCAAACAGCATGAGTTTGTGTTGATCTTGGGCAACTACTAGTGAGAAAAAAATATCATATATATGATATTTGTATGTATATACTGTCTAATAACCCCCAGTAATTCTGAGTTTCAAGATATTGAAGATGTGGAGGAGCGTGGATTAGACCATAGGATAAAATTTTATCAGTCTGCTTCATCCTGCTAGTGAGAATAGGGCCTTTCCTAGTTATCACTTCCAACTTGTCTCTGGATGCCCAAAAGAAAACGCATCTTTGTGCCAAAAATACTCTCAAAAGCACCTATGTCCACTTAGCCGTGTAAAATTCATGCTCTTGTCTGCTGCTTGTTCTGCAGGATTCTATAACCTTGGATCCGTGGTTGTATCCAATTATATATGAACTTTGTGTACATAAAGATCTAGATTTAGAGTCTACTTGTAATTATTCAGGGAGCATATGTGACTAAATTCTCAGTTTCTCCTCTTTCAGGTTTGAGAAAAAAATCAGGTATGCTTCACGCAAAGCTAGAGCAGATGTCAGACGAAGGGTGAAGGGGCGGTTTGTCAAGGCCGGTGAAGCTTATGACTATGATCCACTTTCCGAAACAAGAAGCTGTTGAGTACAGCAGCATTTTGCCTACTATGATATTAAGCTTTCGAGAAACCAAAAATTGAGATTGGCTGCCCATCGCCCGTTATAAGGAATGAAAAGGAAAATAAGAAAGGCAATTTGATTGGCAACTGAATAAATTGGAATTGGAATTACTTCTCCTAAGCTTCAGAGGTAACTCCATCTACAAATTTTCCGTTGTAAGATGGCCACATTAATCTTGCACATGTTGTCCATTTTTTCCCTGCATGGTGGCTGGTGCATATATGTGCTACAATTTTGGATAACCAGAGTGTTTGATCGGTCCATCTAAGAGCCGCTACTTATGTTCATCTACACTAATCCTTCTAACACTTCCTTTTTTTTCGGACTCATCTAAGGACCAGTTGGTACGCAATGACCTCTCTGCACTCTGCGGTTGTAGTGTCTTGCTTCCAGGTTTGGCTTTTATTTCAGATGTGTCTATATCCAAAACTCTTTTTTATTCTTCTGTTGTGGAAGGGAGATATCACCTTGTATCTATATTCACTTGTGAAAGGGAAGTGTATATGTAACAAGAGGCTCGGAGGATAATCTACTTTTAACTTGTAAATATACCTTTCCAAGCTATGGCTTCTGGTTATTAATCCTGGCTTTCTTGCTCATGAAACATGCTCTGAGAATGCAATGCCTTTCCAAGCTTTCTTGCCTTACTATAATTTATCGACAAGGTGGTTTAACTGCAAAACCTGCTTGCCTTGCAGTATTCCTTTTCTTGATGCCAAAGATGAGCTCAACCTTTCTTTTTGGTCCGACTATAAAGTCAACTGTGGAGATGTTTCTATTTATCGTATTTGCTTTTTTGCTTCCTCAATATGCAGAATTCGTATCAGTCTTTCAAGTTATAGATAGGAGTGTGCAGTTCTTGCTAAATTCAACAGAAATCACTGACATAAACAGTCATGATCAATCTTGACTTTTTGGTTTGCTCTGATGCCAACGATGATGTTTTGGTTTAATTTATCGCTTAAAATTTTCTTTTGCTAAAAAAAAAACTATAGGACTTTAGGATGACCTGATCGAACTTTCGATATATCATTATGTTGATCGGTCATCCGTAATCTTAATCCAAAATAGAGTTAGGAGATATAATTATGCATCGATGAGCCTCTCTTAATCTAGAAATCATGTGTTCTTTGTCCCCTTCTCTAATCGATTCACTATCCAAGCATTCAAATTTTGTCTAAACCTTGATTCGAAGTATTTATACTCATCTCAAACCTATCGGTCATAATATAATCGCCCATTGGGCTATTGTTTCGCAAAATCACTTTTTCTACCCGACCCCACTCCACCCCACCCATACGATGTACCCGTCTAGAGGCGGTAATGCGTCCCACATATGACGCTCGGTGTATCTCAAGACGTCACATTGGGTGCGGTTTCGCGAGTATGTTTACGCCGTCGGCTCTTGCGAGTAGCGAGAAAGAACCCGAACCCGTATTCCGCGAACCCTTGAGTTGGATTCCGTCCAAGAGGCGTTGTGGGACCCTCATAATAAAGCCTCGGCTCAGCCGTCGTGACTGGGGTACATGGGCGCGAGTATATTTACGTCGTCCGCTCTTGCGAATGCGAAAGGAGGAACCCGGACCCTTCGCTCTTAAACCCTAGGGTTTCATCACTCATCCGCGCTCTCTCTTTTTCCCTTCCCTTGATTGCCTATGGCTTCTCGGGCGCAGCGGAAGGCCGTCAAGTCGGCCAGCCCTAACCTCATGAAGAAGAAGAACAAGAAGAGTCAAAGAGATGAGAAGGAGCTTGCTTCTAAGGATATCGATGCCCTCGAATTCGACCCAGGCTCCGAGGAAGAGATGGAGGAGGACGACCGCAGCCAATCGTCGGATGTTGAAGACGATGAGTCTCCGTCAGATGCCTCTTCGGATGGCGAACCGTTTACCGACGATTTCCTTGGCGGCAGCGATAACGGTGCTTTTCACCGCCGATTTGTCTTTCTTTTAGGTTTCTTATCGTGGTGATCGTTCGGCTTGATATTTTGGGTTTTCTGATGTTTCTGCTCGCGTTTCAGAGGAAGCGGAAGAGCCGGGGTCGGGCTCGGATTCAGATGAGTCTGATCTGGAGGCAAAATCGAGAGCCTTAGACGAAGCCAAGTCCAGGGCGGAGGAGGAGGCGGAAGAGGAATTAAGGCTTAATATAAAGGAAGAGTCGGATGAGTTCAGATTGCCCACCAAAGAGGTCAGCTTTATCCAAAATTTGCTCCTTTTTTACGTTTAATAACTTTCTCTCTTCTGCTCGATTTTCTGGGAAAGCTTGCTCTTTTACTGAAGCATGACTAATGTTACAGGAACTCGAAGATGAAGCTCGTCAGCCGCCCAATTTGCAGAACATTCGTAGGCGGATCAATGAGAGTGCGTAGTCTTGTTTCCCTAGTCCTTGAGCTATTGCAGTCATTCATATTTGTCATTTGTTCAAGGTTGCATTCTTTAATTACTTCTATGGTACTTAAAGATACATTGTTCTTGTCTTTGCTTCTCTTGACAGTTGTTCGTGTGCTATCTAATTTCAACAGTCTGAGGCAGGAGGGTGCTTCAAGGAAGGATTATGTCAATCAGCTTAAGGCAGATTTAATGTCTTATTATGGCTATAATGAATTTCTAATAGAGGCTTTTATTGAGGCAATGCGATTGTTTTTCTTACCCTTTTTCTTTTAATGGTCTTATGCACCATTGAGTTCTTGTTTCTTATACTTGCTTAATTTTGTCTTTTCAGATATTCCCAGCTGTTGAACTCATTGAGCTACTTGAGGCTTTTGAAAAGGGTAGACCTGAATGTCTGCGTACAAATACTCTAAAGGTGACTAGAATTTTATCCATTTTTTTCCCTTAAGGATGTACTATGCCACCATTGTTATTACTTGGTGAACAGATTATATTTCTACAAGTTTCTTCTTTTTTTGAATATTTGGTTGTTATGTGCATGGACCCTGCGTGCTTCTAACTTTTTGGTCAACAGACTCGTAGACGTGATCTCGCTGGAGTTCTAATTAACAGGGGTGTGAATTTAGACCCAATTGGCAAGTGGTCAAAGGTAATTTTGGTTTATTGTTTCTTAAACATTTTCCTTGTAGTTTGTCTTTGAAATTTTGAAGATATATGTGTGATTGAATATGACAGGTGGGGTTAGTTGTATATGATTCTCAAGTGCCTATTGGCGCAACACCAGAGTATTTGGCTGGGCACTACATGGTAAGAATGTTATGACCTTTGTTTTCCTTGCTAAGCCCATTGATTGTGTTTATATATTTTCTTGTTAGATTTTTTGATGTTCACTATGTATGCAGAAACAAGCTGCAAGTTCCTTTTTACCAGTTATGGCGCTTGCTCCTCAAGAAAAGGAACGAATTGTTGATATGGCGTAAGTACTGTTAGTCATGTGTTTGGAAAGTATTTTTTGTGCTTTTTTTACTTTCAGTCATTTCAGTTGATGAATTGTTCAAATTATCAGCTGCATAGATGCACCAGATATTAAGCTAAATAAAAATTTGAATTAATGAGTGATGCCTAGACAATTTACTTATCATATGATGTCTACAGTTTGACCACTTAATATGCTAAATGTGATTAATACTAAATGCAAAGAAGTGGTTGTGGTCGATTAATAATAATAAGGAGAAACATAAGAAGAGAGAAAGATAAGGGTGAAAAGAAAAAGAAAAGACAAGTAGATGAAGGAGGAGGCCTGCTTCCTCCCTATCTACTAGTACTCCTCAAAAAACGTTTGAGGGACTTGGATATTTTGTTGTGATAAAATTTGGTAAGCTGGAATTGAATGCTGATTTATTCTGTTATAAAAATAAAGTTCTTGACTTAACTAGCAGCAGTAGTGTTTCATCGAAACTTTTCCAATTTGTTCTATTAAAACTAAGTTGGAAATACCTAAGAAAAACAATTTTTTTTCCTAAGATGGACTCTGTCTGGATGCTGGACATATACCTTCACGGTCTCAGTAGTGCTATTATAAAGTAGAAACTATTATATATGGTTGTGAATACTTCTTTTTTACTAATCCAAAGGCATGGGAGTACATGATGTCATCTAGAAGAAAATCAGGAAGAGTCTATCTTATGCTGAAATATTTTGGACATTATAAATGTCAAGTTTGAAGTGCAAGTGCTTTCGCATTATCCGATAATTCTTTGAAACCTTTTTGAACTATGCTGTTTGAGTTGCAAAGTGCAAGTGATCTAATGCCTCGTGTTAGTGACACGATATTGGATGCCGTTGCTTTCTTTGTTGATCTTGAATATTCAGCTCTGTTTGTTTGTCTAATATCTTATGCTGAAAATTTTTGTACCTTATAAGTTGTAAGTTTGAAATGCAAGTGCTTTCACGTTATCAGATAATTCTTTGATCCTTTGTTGAGCTATGTTGATTGAATTGCGACATGCAAGTGATCCAATGCCTTGTGTCAGTGACAAAATATTGGATGCCATTACTTTCTCTGTTGACGTTGAATGTTTGGTTTTCTTTGTTTTTCAATACTCTTTTTCCTAATAGCACCTTTTGTTCTTCAGTGCTGCTCCAGGTGGTAAAACTACATACATTGCAGCCCTCATGAAGAATACAGGTAAGCACAATATGCTCTACTTGATTAGTTTGCATGTTCTTAATATTTTTATCATCTTCACCTTTTCACTAATATTTCTTGTTTGTGTTCATATGACTTAATTCAATGCTTTAGATCACTTTTTTTATGCTTGAGATGAAGATTGATGCACAGGATTATCAGAAACTGTTGACTAAGTAGTGTTCGCATATATGAAAAATTACGGATAGTGTAAGTTTGAGTGTCAAAAGGCGGAAAACCGCATAGTGTATGTATTCAACGAATAGCTGTAAATGCACTTGCTGAGTGTAATGAATCAATTTAGATTAGTGATACAAGGAGTAGTTGATGAAGACCAAATATATTAGAAACAGTTAATAAAAAACATGTTTGATGTCTCAATGTATCAAAAGGGGATTAGTGTAGGCTAACCAAAGAGTTTAGAACTGACTTATTATTGTTTTATTTGTAGTTTTTCTTTATAATTTTCTTGTTTTAAGAGAAAAGTTTTTTCTTTCTCATGATTTATTTATGCAAAACTTTGTCAAAATGGAGAAAGCCCATAAAAATATTGGAGAAATTGGAAGTTACACAATTTTGGTTTTTTTAAAGGCACATTTTGGGTATGAAAAGTCATTTCAGTGACATTTATCTTTTACGAACTTGACTCTCATTTAACTTAAATGACCATGAGTAGAAGATGTGGATGGTTTTCTTGCTTTAATATAATGATTGGGATCAAATGGATTTTATTAGTAGAATCTATATTGGTCATGAATATAATTTAAGATATTAACTTTCTAAAAGAAATATGGAATTGAAATATAAAAGATAAAAATTGCATTAAACGAATAGAACATATATTTTAGAAAAATAGTTAATTCATGTTTTACATATACATAATAACAACAATAAAGCTATAAGTCTCAACTATTTGTGATCGGCTACATGGATCATTTGTCATCATTGATATTTGTAAAAAATCACATGTTTATTTAAGTTCAGAGTACTTAAGTCTTTATTTATAGTTTTTATTAAAGTTTTTTTAGGTCTTTCTTTACTTCCTTGTACCACTAACATTAATCATTTTTCGTCTTTTGATTACTACATTCGGAGGTCTCATAAGCACATGCTTATATCATCTTAAACAAGTTTCTCTCATCTTATCATCTATCGAAGCAATACCTAGTTGTTCACAAATAAATGTATTTCTTTTCCTATCTTTCTTAGTAACTCTATACATCTATTTCGACATTCTCATTTCGACAATATAAATTTTTTATATATGTTATTTCTTAACTATCCAACACTCAGATCGATAAATCATTGTTGATCTCACAATTGTTTTACAATTTTTTTCTCTTAATTTCAAGGGTATCCGATGTTCACACATGACTCCTGACGCCTCACACCATTTTAACTATCTTGTTTTTATTCTATGAATAATTTCCTCATCGATCTCTCCATCTTATTGAATAAGAAACTATAAAGAAAATTTATTAACTTATCCATAGCATTAAAGATATTGATGGTCTCCACTATTGGTCAAAATCGGCCTACCTGAGTTGAATTTGATTGATTGTTTAATTCCAATCAGTTCCTGTAGATAAAAATCAACAAAATTTGGCTGAAATTGGATTGTTTATTTGTGTGATACTGATAATCAAGCATATTATAATGGACTCAGACATTGATTTTTAAAAAACAAGATATTTCAAGAGTTTTAGATACTGCATCAACCATGATGTCATGACAAAGTATGGCGATTTTAGATCATGATATATCACTTTGTTACACATGGCTATTAACTTAAAAAAAGTGTGCTAAGTGCTCTTTGGTGGTTAAACTTTTTATTGTGGTATTTTGAGTTGTCAATTCTTTAATTGATGTGTTCTTTTATTTTGTTGTCACTTCCAAGGCAAACTACTGAATTTTGTAATATTTATAAGTTGATTCACTTTGATGTTTTCAGGAATAATCTATGCAAATGAATTCAAAGAGACCAGGCTCAAATCACTATCAGCTAATATACATCGTATGGGTGTTACTAATACAATAATATGCAACTATGATGGGAAGGAGGTTAGTTATGATAAAGCATATGATCTCATATGATCATTTTTTTACATGATTCATCAGTTAACACCTATAGTCAATTTTACACATTGATTGTTTTCTCCAAGCCGAAACCTTTAATATTTTGGATGTTTTGTTTCTGTTATATTTGAAGTATGATAATTTAAATATGTATTGCTGACTGTCAAAGTGCTTATGAAATTGAACATCCTTCATGTTGTTGTGTCTGTCTGTTAAATCCAGCTACCGAAAGTTTTTGGACTTAATTCTGTTGATAGAGTATTGTTGGATGCTCCCTGCACTGGAACTGGGGTAAGACGAGTGCATCATTCTTTTGTTCTGCTAGCAGTTGGATGACAAGTTTCTTATGAAGTAAATCACCAGATACTGATTTACTATATTCTTGGTTAAAGGTTATCTCAAAAGAACAATCTATTAAAACATCCAAGACCATTGAAGATGTACAGACCCGTGCCTTTGTGCAAAAGGTAAATGTCACTTCTGCTAGTATCTCTTTTTTCTTGGTTTTTGAGTCTGGTCATCTTATGGGGGATAATTTTGTCGTCTGCAAAGGGTTTGCTGATACTTAGTTTAATGCATTCATGTTCACTTCAGTGGATAACAGATTCTAATTTTGTATCAATTACTGAAAACGAATGAATGTATAGACCTTACTTTATAGCAAGCAAGATGGATGATTCTGAAATGTATACCTTTTTCTTGGATGGGATATTATAAAGGTTTTTCTTAAACACTGTGGAACTTATCTGGAGTCTGAAAAAAAATTATTGTATTATGAGATTTAAAGTTGTATCACTAAAATATATCAAGAACTTATAACTTCTATTCACCAAATAAAATTTACATGAACATGCTTGACGATGCCAGTACACACATAAGCCTGACATCAACTTTGTTGCCCGTCCTCTTTTTCTTTTCTTTTCCTACTCTTTTGAACTTGGAATGCTAAAATGATCCTTTTTGCTAGGGACATTTAGATATTTCTTGATATTTGACTAATGTTCAACTAAAACACCTTCAGTGGCCTCTAAAGGAAACAATGTGATTCTCTTCACATTTCTTACAGAATTTGTGTGCTTTTTTTTCAAAAAGCAAAATCATTGTTTTTTTAGACTTCTAAGCTCTAACCGTAAGTTGCCTGTGCTCCTGAGAAGTGCACCACAAATATTATCTTTGCCTGTTCATAAGTGGAACGCTTATAAGCATGGTTCGACTGACATGAAGTTGATGAATGTCTCTCTGCCTTATAAATTTACCCTTTTTCATGTTACAACAATCTGACCTTTGCAAATCTTTTTGATAGCACTTGACATCTTTTTTTCCCTGAAAACTTGATAGTTTCCCCCTTTTGGCTACTGCAATTTTATTTAATTTCTGGCTGATAATGTTCTTTAAGTGTTCATTGATTTATATGAATTGGATGCTTAATATTCTTAGTGTTTGGATCATATTGCATGATACTGAATGATTGTCTAAAGTAGCCAATCTCTTGCAGCAACTTATTTTAGCAGCAATTGATCTAGTAGATGCTAATTCAAAGACAGGCGGTTATATAGTATATTCAACCTGCTCCATGTTGATTCATGAGGTTTGTGAAGCATTGAATGGTTAAAGAGATTCATTTAGATATTCATCTGCTGATTTTTATCTTTCTATTCCATTCTATTTGTAGAATGAGGCAATTATAGATTATGCGCTGAAAAAGAGAGATGTGAAAGTCGTGCCATGTGGATTGGACTTTGGTCGCCCAGGGTATGTTCAAATAAATGTTTAATGTTTGCTTGAATGGCAGTCTAGAACAGTCAGTTTTATTCTAATGAGTATTTGTTCAGATTCATACGATTCAGGGAACATCGCTTTCATCCATCATTGGAGAAAACAAGGCGGTTTTATCCACATGTAAACAATATGGAAGGATTTTTTGTTGCAAAGGTACATTTTTATCTTGCAACATGTTTACAACTGAATAGTTACAAGTTCAAATATGTATCATGAATCTGATTATCAGTCTTTTCACTGTGATGCTTTCTTGATGATTTAGAGCTGAAGTGTTTTCTTACAATATAACGACTTACAGTAGGTGGCATTACAATTGACAAGATAGTGATTAACATCTGAAACAGTTGTCTGGTAAAATGAAGAAACATGCAGAATCTAAATTGCTTTTGTGCTTATCAATACTATGAGTGAAGAAAATGGTTTATTAGCTTGAAAGCCCATCTATCAATATGTTGTGCACTTTACTATATACGTTTACATGCCCATCTGTGGTGCCATTGGTTTTGATCTTATTATGATAGAATCACCTTTCAAATTCTTAGTAGTGGAATTTTTCTTGGGGTTCTTGATCTCTGCCTGTAGGCTTACTGTGTCGTATCATAAAATTCTTGTCCAATTTTTCTTTGATCCCCTGAGATTTTTTACAAGTCCAGCCATTGTTCCTTGTGATATAGTATTTTCATATATCGATGTGCATACACTAAAACCTTATCGTAAATGCTTTACTATTTACATCTTCCATCCCAGCCCTTTGTCTTGGGCTTAACAGTTCAACAAATTGGGTTCTAGTTAAACCAAACTTTAAATGTTTGTCATGAGTTATGTGTCATAAGCAATGGTGATATAGGTTGAAACTCCATGATTTTGGAACATGACTCCATAATTTCATCATTGCTATTTACAGTTGAAAAAGTTGAGCAATTCCAAACCAGCAGCAGCCTCTCAACCCAACCAAACTTCAGAAGTGGAAAATGAAGCAGCTGTTATTGATGGCAACAAGGATTCTCAAGAAACCCCAAATGGGAACCCTGAACAGCTTAAAACACCAAAACATGCAGGGAAGAAAATTAGAGAATCTAAGAGTGGTGTCCAGAGTGGAGTAATATCAACTTCATCTAAGAACCAGGCAGGGAAAAAACGGAAGCTTTCATCTAAAGAGAAAGTCACTGACTCAAGGTAAGGCTTCACTGAACCTGCAATGACATTTTCTTTGTGAATCAAGATATACCAACTATTGAGTAGCAAGAATAGTGAGTTTTGTTCCTAGTACATTGATGTTGTTTTGAAACTGTATGTTTATTGATGACAGAGAAAAGAGAAGGAAGGCCCTGAAAAAGAGAAAGCCGAAGGAAACCCGATAATATGGTGGTGGTTTACTAGCTGTCTACAGAACTCAGCCTGGGAATAGCAAGATGAACCAACTAATTTGGTAAATGACGCAAGCAAGTTTAGACTGATATGAGGAGCTATATAACGGCTGCTTAAGATGGGGATCTTATGTTTAATTGTGCCTGTCATTTCTTCACACCATGGAACAATCAGTGATCGGTATGGCTTTATGGCACATACCGAGTTTGACGGACAAGTCTGGTGGTGAATGGAGCAAATTTTGACTGAATTGAGTTATACTGATTGCCCAAATGTGGTATTCCTCTTATTTGTAATATTTCTTGTTCTAAGATTGTTTATGCTTGTTATTCGAAACAACATAGTGATCTTTGTACCGCCATGCTGATTTTTATGGTTAACACTTGTTAGGGTGCACATCTGTTTTCCAGTTCATGGATCATATCTCCAGCAATGCTAAGCTACAACACATCAAAATTTAGTTCCATTCTTGGTTTGAAGGGAGTGATACAATAAGCTCCATCGTGAGAAAGTGTTATTGTTTTAAGATATGTGAAGCTCTATTTAATCTCCATTGAGGGGTATCGGAGAAGAAAATTAAAGCACAAAGACTAAACTCTGTAGATAATCCTCAGAGAATTCATTAGTCTCTGCACTTGTATGCCAAATCACGTTTGATTGCCACAAGTCATAGCCTCTTATGTCCAGCAACGTGCATCAGTATCAGCCACTTGAATTTGGATTTGGCTGGAGAAAAGAAGCAACAGTAATGAAGATATTATTCTCATAAGAACATGCAAGCACTTCAAGAGAGTGCTTCATTGGATCCTCCAATCTTGTCTTGAGACATTGGCTGTTTGCAGCTTGCTGAGCTTGTTTAATTTGCATGATGGCCTCCTCTCCTTATATTATTATTATTTTATCATGCATATGCCAGAATCTATCTAATTGATCCTCCTGAGAAGTCTTCTGTCAATGTCTGGCAACTTCAATGGTAGCATCTTCCACTTAAACAATTACTGTGAGCTTTCTCCATCATAACCTTGGTCAGCATGCATTGCTGTCCTAACCTAACAGTTAATGGTGCCAATCCCAAGAACTAGTTTATGCTTTCATAGTCTCATCCTGCAAGAGGACTGGAGCATGCCTTGATTGTGATTTGGGTGTAGGAGAAACTTAATCAAGCATCACACATCCATTTAGGCTTCAGCAAAGTTTCATGGTTGCATCATCTTACAGGAACTGAGTCACCTTGCAATGTATTCTCAGAAGGCTCTTTGTCTCTCGTTCACAATCCAAAGTCTTTACTTGGAAGAGCCATTTCCAGAGTGCTGCTGCAGTGCACATGCCTCCTGCAGGTAGCACACAAAGAGAGTTATTTTATGGCACAAATTTTGGAGCTTTTACAGTGCTGGGTGAGGTTTAGGAGATGCCCAACAAGACGAGACCCATGTGCTTCAGCTCATCTCCCTATGCATAGGCTTCATGAGGTTTTGTTTTGTTATCTTAATCAATGGATCAAAGACAGCACTGCACTTGCTCTCTAGAAGACCTTGTTGTAGACATCATGATCTGATCTACCCCTTCTAGTATGGGTTTTATTAAGCATGGATTATCCTACTTTAGCCTGATAAAGATCTCCATGGCCTTAAAACTGTGGATCATTGACCATGTCAGATGACTGTGAACACCATAAAGCAATTCATGATGCTTGGGTCGAAGGCAACTTAGCCTCGCAAGCATGAATAAATCACCATCGGTATAGAACAACTAAGCCTATGAGATTGCTGCTGCTACTCATCTTGGAGAAGATGTGATCTCTTACCAATTACTTTGGTCAAATAATTGGGTACCATCATCCTCAGGAATCACACTCGTGAAGCTGAGGGCTGCTGGTTCATTACTGCTGCTGCTGTTGACTGTGACATGCTTGAATTGAAGATCTTCAGTGTGGTCAAAAGGAAACAAGAGTGTGAATCCTGAAGAGGACACCTGAAAAGTCTCCGAATTGTGGCCATCTTTTGTTGTCATCAGCAGCAGAGGCAATGAGCACTGTTAGTGAGTAAACTTGACAGTGACTGTGGATATCCGGAGGCATATTCTGAGCATATCTCTCCTGTACTTCCTCCACAACTTGGTGAGAGTCCAGCACTGTTCCATTGATGGACGGGCACGCCATCGACGCTGCTCTGTCAGCCTGGGATCCCACCTCGAATCTTGCTGCTAGCTAAACTCTACAAGAAAAGTCCACATTTTGAAAAGAAGGAAGATCACTCTGAGAAATGCAGGTTCATGGCAGAGCCATGATCGTCACGGTGCCAAGCTCTTGAATCGGATTCGAACGGCACAGGTGAGAGTATATATAGTGTACATCCCTCTTGTTCTGATCCAAAACATGCAATGGGGTCGGGGATTCGGGACAAGCTGGGATTGAAGGGTGTTTCTATCATTTCCAAAAGGCTAAAAGATGGGGGTCTTTGAGGAGCCAATCAAAGAGTCACAGGAGGGTGGGAGGGTGTTTATGGAACTTGGGGAAACTCTTGGTGTTGGGAACGGCGCCTGAATACTTGGGGTTTGGGTGGTAAAACTGAAGGGGCATTGAGATAGGTGAGAGAGGGAGCTAATGGAATCACAAAAAGCTGTAGCTTTTGCTTTGACCGTTCTCCCTCTTCCATGCACAACTGCACACCCACAAACACACATCCAAAGCCACCACAAGGAAGCAGCCCCAAACACTTTCCAAATAAAAAATCCCTTTTGCTGTCTCCCTTTAGTTTTCTTCAGCAAACTTCCCCTCCTCCCCTTGCTGCTTCCCCTCAGTCGTGGATGCCAGGCGGAGCCATCCAACATCCGCACACTGAAAGCTCTAAAGTTGTGATCTTTGGGAGCAAGGTATGACTTTGGGCTCTTTCCCTCTCACTTCTGGTTGAATTCTTGCATCTCGCCATTTTCATTTGTTGTTTTCTCCTTTCTGTCTCTTTTTCTTCTTTCTCTGGCATCCTAAATCTACGTGTTGTCTTCGGTTTGGGTGGATCGGACCTGCTCTAGGACTAATGGACGAAGATTTCATGGGAAGCATTCATTGTTTTCTTTCTGTTTACTGAAAAGTCCTTCATCTTGCTATTCCGAGGATCTGATATTTTATAATGAGCAGAAGTTGCGATTTTTGCGGCTGGAATGATCCTTGGTTCTTGATTCATGATTCCTAACATTTTACTGGTACTTTTGAGATATTGGAGTTTTCGCTTAGAAAGGTGTTAATGCTGCATCTACTTCTTCTTCTTCCCCTCGCAGAAAAAAAGTTATTTGCTTTAAGGTGGGTTATGGTCCACCATCCTCGCTGTTGTGGAAAGTTTGTATCTTTAAGTGCTTTTGTGTGATCTTTTATTCGGTCCTTTCGCTATTATGTAGAGGTTGGTGCCCTCTTGTGGACCAATGTCTTTAAGTAGCTTTGGGAGGTCTCAATGTTCTATTATATGAAGCTTCTTTGAATTGCATTCCAGTTAAGATGATAAGTTAATGGACCTTTCTGATTTTGCTCTTAGATCTTGGCATACCGGCTTTCCTTGGAATGTGTTGATCGGTCATCGTCTACTGTGAGGTGGATTGGTATTTGAGAACTGTTTCTTTATCTCGATATGCATATTATGTTTGGATTCAGATGTTCTTAATCTGTAGGTTATATGTTCTGCCCATCCTTTTTCCTAGAGCAGATTTCTCAAGTCTCTTATTTGTGATCTTGTCACCTCAGTCATGCTTCCTCCATGTCATTGCATTTGCAGATCATGATTTTAATACTTACCTTCCCTGTAAAAATCTGTGTTGCTGAAGAGCAATGCATGAGATGGTTATTTCTGGCAATTTTTGGTAACTTTCTGTAATTGTCATGACGGCAGATCCTGGCTTGAGAAGATCTATTGGTGATGGAGCAAAATATTTTTGGTTCTTTGGTGGAGTGCTTCAAATAGTTTTTTCTTTCTGGGAAAAATGGAGTAGTAATTTGTTGGTCAATTTGGCCTTGTTCGACACACAGGGGTTATTAATGGCTTCAAAGGCTACCTTGAGTAACCGCTCCGAGAAACAAGTTAAAACACCTGGGAACCAGAAAGTAAAGCCAAATTTTCCACATACTAAACATGTTGCAAAGCCAAGCAAATCAGAGCCTACTGCATCAAAAAATTTGGTAGCTGTCGGCGAGAGCATGACAAAGCATATTTTGTCCGAAGTTTCAGAGAATAAAGAACCAAACCACTCGCTTAAGGACACTATTGATTCTATAACAGATAAGGTTCGTTCTACGGTCATGCTTTCTTCAGAAAATAATGACATGAATCCATCTTCCGATGGTTGGAAGCAACCAACACAGCGTGCCGATTCCATTGAACCAAGTGGCACCATTATCTTGGAAGGCAATGGAGATCAAGAAAAGAAATCTGAACATGGTGCAAATAATGGTATTGTTTCTGCTAAAGCTAGTGTTGAGGACAGCAGTATAACAAGGGCTAGTGAAGGTGCTAAGATCAGTGACAAAGCTGATGTTATTGAGAACAGGAAAAGCAGCATGTGCAGGCCTAGTACAAGCAGTGATATCAGTGATGAGAGCTCATGCAGTAGCTTGAGTAGCAGCATTACTAAGCCCCATAAGGGAAACGATTCAAGATGGGAAGCAATTCAAATGATACGAGCTAGAGATGGATTTCTGGGTTTAAGCCATTTTAGGCTGCTAAAGAGGTTGGGATGTGGTGACATAGGTAGTGTTTATCTATCAGAGTTAAGCGGCACAAAAAGCTATTTTGCAATGAAGGTCATGGACAAGGGATCATTGGCTAGTCGTAAAAAGCTTCTAAGAGCTCAGACAGAGAGGGAGATATTACAATGTCTGGATCATCCATTTCTTCCGACGCTATATACCCACTTTGAAACTGATAAATTCTCCTGTCTGGTGATGGAGTTCTGCCCGGGAGGAGACTTGCACACCCTTCGGCAGAGGCAACCAGGGAAATATTTTTCTGAACAAGCAGTGAAGTAAGTCCTATACTTCACTTTCCTATAAGCACTTGAGTTACAGCTTTTAGACTATTTGTTATTCTTTTCAAGATTCTTCATTTTCATATAAAATCTGTATATGCTTGTATACATTTTTTTCATGTTAATTTTGCAGTATAGATGGTTCGAGTTTAGGGCTTTCATATTCAGATGTTTTACTTCAAAGCTCATTGGTTTTCTTGGTCTTATTCATGATTTGATATTGCTATTGTCATGACTGTAATCATAATCATGTTGGATTAAAAAGATTTAAAGATCTAGAAAATGCTCAGCAGTCAATTTTTATGAAGGTTCACATATTGGAAGTGGCTAACACACGTATTGTGTTGTGGAAAACTTCATGGAGCATTCCCAGGTTTGTTTAATTGAGAGATTCTTTGACATTCTTAAGTTCTCATCCATGACATGTCTATCTGGTTATGGTCATCCACCTCCTTTGTTGGAAGCATGTCATCATGTAGAAAATCATTCTTTAAACTGGCCAACCGCCTTGGTTCTTAGATACCCAATCCAAATCTAAATTAGTTGGCGGTCGTTTGACTTATAATCTGCTGTGCCACTTCTACATTACAGAAATGATTGCAGAGCCAATAAGCTTTGGTTATATTTCTAAATTGGTTCTAGATGAAGTTATGCAATTATGCATGCCTTATTTTGAAATATTAAGCAGGGCATATAGTGCTGGAGGACAGTGGTTGAGATACTAACAATTCTTTTTCCATTAGACATAATTAGTAGTACTAGAAGAGCTGACACTGATCTGCTTGCGACTTATAATTGTTTCTTCTTGACATTGATATTGCAGGTTCTATGTAGCAGAAGTCCTCCTAGCACTAGAATACCTGCACATGCTTGGCATTATATACCGTGATCTCAAGCCAGAAAATGTCCTTGTTCGGGAGGATGGGCACATCATGCTTTCTGACTTTGACCTTTCCCTTCGATGTGTAGTTAGCCCCACACTGATCAAGTCTTCCAACCCAAAATCGGAATCATCACGGAAGAACAACCCAGTCTACTGTGTCCAGCCTGCTTGCATCGAACCACCCTCCTGTATCCAGCCTTCTTGTATTGCTCCCACGACATGCCTTGGCCCTCGGTTTTTCTCCTCCAAGTCCAAGAAGGACCGGAAATCTAAGACCGAGATAGGGAACCAGGTTAGCCCCTTACCTGAGCTCATAGCAGAACCCACAGATGCCCGTTCAATGTCGTTTGTGGGTACACATGAGTACTTGGCCCCTGAGATCATCAAGGGTGAGGGCCATGGGAGTGCCGTCGACTGGTGGACCTTTGGCATCTTTCTGTATGAGCTTTTGTACGGGAAAACTCCATTCAAGGGATCAGGTAATAGGGCCACATTGTTCAATGTCATCGGCCAGCCATTGCGCTTTCCGGATTCCCCAATTGTGAGCTTCTCTGCCAGGGACCTGATAAGGGGACTGCTCGTGAAAGAGCCACAGCACAGGCTCGCATATAAGCGTGGGGCTACGGAGATAAAGCAGCATCCGTTCTTCGAGGGCGTAAATTGGGCCTTGATACGGTGTGCAAGCCCCCCAGAAATCCCGAGACCTGTCGAGATCGACAGGTCCCCACAGCCTATTGCATCAACAAGCCAAAAATCTGCACCTGCAATCAATCAGAAAGGATCTGATAACTATCTTGAATTTGATTTCTTCTAGCAATGCTTCTCCACTGAGTACCTCTGCTGTGTCAGGAGAGGGTCTATAGTTTTTCTAAATGTTTGGTGTTTGCAGCTGGTATTTTGTATCAACTGTCAAATTTCTATCAAGCTGCATACTGCAAGTTGCATATGGTTTTCCATGATTTGTACTCAAATACTTCTGAATGAATGCTGAGACATTTTCTCCTGTTCATTACTACGAATCTTTTTCCTTCTGTTTTTGGTTAAATTTCTTGTTTCGACCGATTCACTTTTAATTAGAGAGGTTATTTTACCTAATCTTACAGGGTATTTTGCCTCATGGACTACCTGAAGAATCATTCTTTTGTTGTTGAATTAGCAGGGGTGAACTCCTCCCTATTTTTAGCAACACTTGAGGTCAACCCACAAATGAGAAGGTAAAACAAATGAGGTCAACACACAAGGACTTGAGGTAGATCCTTGTTGACTGATAAAGAACAATAAATCAAACATATGGAAAACATGAAATCTTTTTCAGTTGGTGCTACTAGCCATCATAAAACAATGGAGGTTCACAGGAATCAGAATCTTTCCTCTTAATTATGCTATCTATCTTGCTAATTCCTGCAGATACCACCATCCTCATACTGCTTTATGTTGTTCAAATGATGCTTGTGAAAATGTTGATAAAAAAAAAATATATGGAAAACCAAATACAAAAACCCTAAATAATGGCAAAATAATCTCTGAATTCTATTGATATATTAGATAAAGAAAATGTAGACTCATCAAATCTTTTTTTCATGGGGAGAAAAAACAATACATCCAAATTTCGTAGAATTAATTTTCCAAGAAAGAATTTTAATTATGGAAATTTCACTTCCTAATATATAAACGTGCGTTCTATGATGGAAAATCGATATGCACCCAATTTTAATTAATTTTTAAAATATGTTAAAAAATTATATGGAAAATTCAAGGATGTCATCATTTTTTTCCTCCAATAATAAATTATTATTTTTTAAAGAATAAATCATGAAGGCAAGATTTGACTGACTCAAAGTTTCTTCTATAAAACTATTTTATTATTCTCCCAAAGTTTAATTGATCAAAGAACTGCATGTATTTAAGAAAAAATTGTTCTTTATATATCTATTATTGTAAAATTTTGAAATAGAAATCTAGCAAATACAAATTTTAATAGAGTTTATATACTTCCAAATAGTATCCATTCAGAAATTTAATTAACTACTTCTAACTATAATTGTATCTGCCAACTTAAATTACAAAAAAAATAAAATCTTTACCTTCATAATGAATTTCTCAAAGACACTAATATCATTTAAAATATTAATTATAATGCCATATGTACATCTATATTATTTTATAAATACATATGTTAAAGTGAAAGTTTAGAGGGATACATATAACAATTACTAAAAACAGAGGGGTCTATACACAATTCTGCTAAAGACACTTAACAAACTGTGTGTACTGAAATGGACGGTCAAGATCGTTTCTTGAGACGAGATCGGTGTCAAGATTTAGGCTTCGTCGCCATTCAGGAGCAATATGACGGTGGAGCGACGATAACAATTGGGGATCGCGTTATAATGGCGGGGATGTGTTAAGGTTCCATGTCCGATTGCTGGCTTCTCAAGTTGCGAGAGGTTTCGCAGGCAAGAAGGCGAAAGCCGAGGCCCTAAGGAGTGGGATCGCGCTAGGGCTTAGTGGTGCTCCTCTCGTCGCTCACGCGCTTCGATTCTCTTCCTCTTCGTGCGGTCCTCTGAGTCTTCCTCTCCCTCGCCGGCGAACGCCGCAGCCGCCGGAGGTATCCGTCTTCCTCCTTCTCTTCCTTTTTTCCTTCTTTTTCGGCTCCACATCCCTCTGCGCTCCTCAGTCCCCTCTTCTCTCTGTTTCTTGATAATCTAAAAATAGGGATCGAGCTAGGGTTTCGTCGTACTCCTCCGATCGCACACGCGGCAGTTCTCTTTTCCCCGTCGTCCGGTTGGCGGAGTCTTCCTCTTCCTTTCTGGAGCACGCTGCAGCCGTTGGAGGTACCTCGTCCTCTTTGCCTTCTTTTCCGTCACCTGCCATCTTGATTCCCCGCTCCTCCTCTTCGTCCTTCTCTCTCCATTCTTTTCCGCCGCCACCGCCCTCCTCTTTCCCTTATCCTCCTCCTTTTCCGCCACCAAATTACTATTTCTTGAATAGCAATCTATGTTTGCTAATTGTTCTTTTGTTTGTTATTTTTAATTTTGTTTATTAATGAATTTTTCATCTCTCAATTGCAAATGCATTTTCTAGAGAAATGGAACACGCAGAAGATGAGTGCCGTGTGGGTGGCGAGCATCATGGTAAACAGGACGATGAGGTATAATTTTTAATATCTGATCGCTGATATCTTCTATCACTAATGCAGGGGTTAAATCAAGTCTCATGTCTACCTCCTTATATTTTGCTTCATCTGGTGTCTAAAGCTTATTTATCATTAAATCAGGCAATTGCTGTAGGTACCATTTTCTTAAGTCAGTAACCAATTTGTAAGAAGTGTGATGCATATATCTATACTTCTGGACAGAAAGTTGATAATGAGGTAGCATTAGTTTCCAAAATTTTTAATGTTCGCGTGTCAAGTATTATATCTGATAGAGTTTCTGTTGTTGATTTGCTTTTATCATAGTTTTCTTTGTTATTATCATTCCATGTTCCACTTCCGTCTTGGTCTTGGGTTTAAGCTAGATTGAAATGTTTTGGCAGTTTAGTGATTTTGGTTTGGGGCCTATCACAAGTTTAAAAAATGATTGTAAAAAGAATTTAGATAACTTATGATTGAAGGAGGATTTGAGAAAAAAACCAATGGAGGAGGCGATAGGATGCAACTCTTTGATATTATCCATGATTGACGATGAATTAGATAATATATGGATGAAGGCAGAAAAGCCATTTCAAATCATTTTGATCTGTGATTTGGGAGACCTGTCCATTATTTTTAGTACAGTCTTATAATCATGCCAGTAGGTAGTGAACTTTGTGGGTTTCATGACAGTTGATTGACCAAAGAATTGTATGCTAAAACACTTTGATCTGGGACATGTTTGGCATATCTTGTTTCAGTTCTTTCTCTCTCAATGGCAACCTCATCAAGGGTGCATTATATTTCATACCTAAGTCTATACTCTTCTAAGGGTCCTTGCTCAGTGGGAGCATTGTTTAATGTAATTTGCTGTACTAGTCTTTGTGCTGATGGCATCTGAAATGGTGAAGAAGTTCAAGAAGATAGGTCTTCCATGAATGTCACTGACATTGAATTTATTCAGAAATGTTTCTATACATATTATGGATGGGCTTGGCACAGCATAGTAAGGTACAGGTACTCTTTCGGTGCTCGACTTATCTCATAGAATACATGATAACTTGGCCTTCAAGTTCTCATATGAGATACGTAAATTTGTTATCAGTCATGATATTGCAGATATTGTTCTCTACTTTTGTTTTTCTGGACCTACATGGTTGATCCATAATCTAATACTCATTTGATAAGAGCTTTTACCCTTATATCAAGCTTTCAGTATCTTGTATTTTTTTCTCTACAGGAAAGCATTGCACGCCTTGAGGAACATCGAAAATCAATTGATGCAAAAATAGCTCTCCGTCATAGTAATCTGAATCCTGAAAGACCAGGTATGCATGTAACAGAACACATACTCTTTTAAGTATTCTTTTGTTCCTCGAATATAATGGATAGAATTTTACATTATCGGGAATGTGAACTTAATTTTTAATTGCTTGATAAGCCACTTATTTCAAATATCAATATACTTATCTTTTTCTCTTCAGAAATTAGATGTCCACTTTCGAATAATGATCACAGAGGCCAATACTATAATTAGGTTTTCATGGTAAATTGGTAAGCAAGACTTGATGAAGGCTCTGTTTAGGTTCATTTACAAACAAATTAAGCTGATTATTGAATTGAAACTTGGATTAAAACCAACCGTGGTTGAATGACATCAGTTCCTAACTATAATTTAAAGGTTCGCTTTGGAACACATTGCTTGAGCCTGAGTTGATCGTACTGAACGTTTGCAGCCTTACTAATGGATAATATAGTTGTAGGATATAATTTTTGATCGTACTGAACGTTTGCAGTTGTGGTGGGTTAATTGCTGCCTATTCCTCCTAAATGGGTTAAATTGTTTTGAAGTTGTTTGAAGCTATAGTGATAAACATTGATTTTTGCCATTAGATCTAATGCTTCTCAGTGCAAACAGAAGTCTTCTCAAGTTATGAATGGTAATGTGGCCTACTTCTTAGGTAGGACAAGTTCGGACCCAAACTCAATCCGATTTGGTCATCGTAGAGGGAAGTGGTTGGAGCAGCACTGTCCTCCTGCTACCATTTTAATCTTTGAAGATTTCCAGAAGTTTCTAATGGCTCGTTGATATCATCTTAAATCTGTCCAATTATAGAAAAATAATATTCACTATATATGAAAACAAAAAGGGTGGTTCAATTCATGAGGTTTTCACCAATGTGGCGTTCAGGGAAGATCCATGTAAGAAGTCTTGTCAAACTTTGATTACCAAAATTGCATAAAGCAATCCTACTGTGGTGCTAAAGCTTGTTGTCTTCAGAGCACTATGATGGAAAGCTAGTTAATTGGTCTTTAGAGAAAATAACAGACAACATAAGAATAGATAAGGAAGGGGAGAGAGAGATGAGATCACAAGAAGTTAAGTAGAAGAAAAATGAGAATAGAGAAGTTAAGGAAACGGTGCAGGGGTGGCATCAAGTTGAGGTTTTTTGGGGTATCTCACTTGCTTGACCTGCTTTAGTCATTAGAAGTCATTAGAGTCTTACTCAATATCCATTAGGACTATAGGACCGTTAAGGAAACAAAGATCTAAAAGTCCTCTATAGTGCTGTTATTGTAGCTGATCACTTAATAGTGCTGCTTTTCAAGCTTCAGCAGTATGAACTGTAACTATGATGCGTAACAAGTTAGACTTGACTAAGCATTTATATTTTGAACTCCAACTTTATTGCAAACTCAGACACATTAGGCTTAAAAAATATAAAATACTCAATCCTGAACTCAAAGAACACAGCAAGGTCAATCTATATGCTAGACTCTAGTGGCCCATGTAGAGTTGACTAATTCAGGCCCTATGCTTGGGCCTTCTAGTATTCCCTTTGGATATGTA